>NC_084517.1:14443925-14721425 GCF_024500385.1 Phyllopteryx taeniolatus
TTCTTTTCCTCTTTGGCCCAGAGGACACGACGTCCACAATTTCCAAAAACAATTTGAAATGTGGACTCATCGGACCACAAAACATTTTTCCACTTTGCATCAGTCCATCTTAGAGGAGCTCGGGCCCAGAGAAGCCGGCGGCGTTTCGGGGTGTTGTTGATAAAATGGCTTTTGCTTTGCTTAGTAGAGTTTCATGTTGCACTAATGGATGTAGCGCCGAACTGTATTTACTGACATTGGTATGCTGAAGTGTTCCTGAGCCCATGCGGTGATATCCTTTACACATTGATGTCGATTTTTGATGCAGTGCCGCCTGAGGGATCAAAGGTCACGGGAATTCAATGTTGGTTTTCGGCCTTGCCGCTTACATGCAGTGATTTCTCCAGATTCTCTGAACCTTTTGATATTATGGACCATAGATGATGAAATCCCTAAATTCCTTGCAATTGTACGTTGAGGAAGATTGTCCTTAAACTGTTTGACTATTTTCTCACACACTTGTTCACAAAGAGGTGAACCTCGCCCCATCTTTGCTTGTGAATGACTGAGCAATTCAGGGAAGCTCCTTTTGTACCCAATCATGGCACCCACCTGTTCCCAATGAGCCAGTTCACCTGTGGGATGTTCCAAACAGGTGTTTGATGAGCATTCCTCAACTTTCTCAGTCTTTTTTGCCACCATACCCAGCTTTTTTGGAATGTGTTGCAGCCATAAAATTCTAAGTTAATAATTATTTGCTAAAAACAATCAAGTTTATCAGTTTGAACATTAAATATCTTGTCTTTGTAGTGTATTCAATTAAATATAGGTTGAATATGATTTGCAAATCATTGTATTGTTTTTATTTATGTTTAACACCACTTCCCAACTTCATTGGAATTGGGGTTGTAGATCAGCGATATGACATAAGGAAGAGGAGACAAGGAAGTTGTACCTTCAATGGTTCCCCACTTGGTCTTCCTCCCCAGCAACCTCCTGCCATTGACCTGGTACTCCTGATCGCTGCCCACAACAGCAAACGGAATCATTTCCTGCACACAAGCAGAACCGCAAGATGACAGATGGCCGTTCGCACACAGTTTGTAGAGGTTTTTGGAAACTTTGGGATCCTCACTCTGATCTTCTCATTGATCATCCTGTCCTCGGCATCCTCGTCAAACTCTTTTTGAGGGTAGATGTCAATCCCATTGGCTCGCAGCTCTTCCCTAATCTGCTCAAGTCACACAACAAACAACACAACAGTTTTGAACGCTTTCAAGGCAGGGAATTAATTAAGCAAACATCTGTAACCTTGAAACTTATCAAAAGGGCTTTAATATGCACAATGTATATAATCAAGGAGGAATTCAAGCTATTGAGCGGGTGTGTTTGCCTTTTTACATAATGGTGAGGAAACGACAATTAGTGAGTAGATGTCACCTTCTTTTTAAAGAAGTCCCTCTCCTCTAAGGTGAGTGTATCCGCTTTGGCAATAACTGGAACTATGTTGACCACCTTACTGAGACGCCTCATGAACTCCACATCAAGAGGCCGCAAACTAGGTAGAAAGGGGAAACAAAAATCTAACTAAGTACATTGATCTGCAGTACACAGATGGTCCACCAGAGGTCAGACAGATTCATGACCTACTTTTCTTTTGTTGTGATCTGTGCAGGTTTGGAGAAATAGTGACCCATTTAAAGAGCTCCAGCAGTTAATGTCAGGAGCCTAGCGAAGAACTCTTTAACAGACTGTGTAAAAACAAAAAGCCTGGCACACTCATGCGACAACACACTCTCGCAAAGACTAAAGTGCCAAATTGACTGTGCGCATCCCAGAGACACGCAGATATTTAGTCCCTCTCGTTCATCCTGCCTCTTATTATTAGGCCAAGACTGAGCAGCAGCTGGTCTACCCATGTGACAAACTGCATGATATATTACTAAATGGAGCAAATGCGCACACAGGGGGCAATTCACATTCTCCCCACGCTTGAGTAGAGACAGGTCACAAGACAAGGTTCAACAGTATCTTCTGTTTTGAGGTTTGACAACAGGCAGCTGTTTTGAAACATTTCATTATGCGGTAAACCTACACGGTCAATCACTTGATGAACACATGCGAGTGCGCACACAAATTTATTCTGTGCGCACACAAATTTATTCTGTGCGCACACCTAACTAGCCCTTGAGCCCCACACAGTGCAGGGCTTAACCAAATTTGTGTGTGCAGTTGGATCATAACCAGATGTGTCTAAAAGGGTTCCAGCCAAGAGAATCGTTGTATTTTGAGCTGCTGTTGCAGGGCCTAACGAGCCCATCTTCCCTCTGCCGATTTGTGTTCAGGAAATGTGTGTGCGCGCTCAAAAACCCTACGGATGACACTAATTTTTCATAGGAAATGTTGACAAGTACAGAAAGGCAATTCTCCAGCCGTCTTAACTGCATTGTGTGTTTTTTTTTTTTTTTTAAGTCAAAACCCAAAGTCAAAGCATGTGTGCCTTTGTCACTGCATGCATGTTTATGCTTGGGCACGTCCTCACCAGTGTCCAGTAGGCGGGATGAAGTATATGCAGCAGTGGACTCTGGAGTCAGGGATCCTCTTCTTCCTGTTAATGTTTATCTCCTCCTGCAGATAGGCCTCGTACTGGTCATTAATAAATTTCATGATGGGCTGCCAGCTGGTCAGCGGCGGGGCAACAGAAAGATGGAAAAAAGAGAATGTAGTCACAGGAAAGGAACAAAGACAAGAGACATCTGGTTAGGTTTTGCAATTAATTTAATTAATATTTACCACGGAACCTTTAAATATTTTTTTCAAATAATAGTTTGAGTATACAGGAGGCCCTAGGTTTACAACAGAGTTCTGTTCCTACGGTAGCGTACCCAAATTTGTACAGTAGTAAGCCCTGAATGTGCCCTAGTCTATCACTAATGCAAAAGTCATAACTACATGAAATATTAATATTTAATATTTTTTATTATATTTTATATTGCTTTTATTAGAAGTACAATATAGAGTATACAGTGGTTAAATTGGACAGTGAACAGCTCCAGGTACAGACTGTTTTCACCCTCAGAGGTTCCACTGTGTAAAGTTAACGTGAAACAAAAATTGAAATGTACCAGTTCTCATTGTTTATCTGGTCTCCAAAGCCTGGTGTGTCAATAACTGTCAGCTTCATTCTCACTCCCTTCTCTTCGATGTCTGCAAAAAAGCAAACCCACAGGTCAGTCAATGCCCAATACATGCAGTCTTTACGGCTTTATCGTGGCTAAAATAGAGTGGGGAATGGCTTGGTCAGTGTCAAGTAAAAATACAGTAGGGGAGAGTACCATGACTGATTGATTTGATTTCAATTGTCTTGGGGATCTTTTCCTGGGCAGTGGCCATCACAGACTTGCGACTGACTTTCGACTTGAACAGCGTGTTCATCAGAGTAGACTTGCCCAGGCCACTCTGTCCTGTGAAGGAATATGAAAAGAAAGGAAGCAAAAAGAGAGAAACGTTGAAATAAATGTAATTTTTCCTCCATACTAAAGTTTATAACAACAACGAATGCCACAAAATATTAAAAACCGAACAGTCTGGCAATGTTTGGGAAAAGTGGGTAATTCCCTTTTACAAGTAAAAAGTTGAAAATTTAACACAGTGGGGAGAGCGCAAAGCTATGTAATGTTCGTAGAAGGTTCACACAGGAGGAAATTCTAAGTGGCTGTGTTTGCAGTGAAGGCGCATGCATGTGATTACGAGATGATCACAGTAATGATGTGAATGAGACGTTACCGCTAGCCCTAGAATGTCTGGATACTGATTACAGTTAATTTTGAGAGCACCATTTTCTGTCAGAACTTGATTAGAGAGAAAACTTACGTCATGGCTGAATAACAGGAAATTTTAAGAGTTGGATGCAACAAATTAAAAGGGCTACCTACTGGATTACAAGACTCAGAAAGATAACTAATTGTTATGATTATGCTATGATTGGAAATCATCAGCTAAGTATACGGTTTTAGCCCTCAATTAAATGTGCATTCATTTTAATTCACTCATTCACTGCTGTGGATGTGAATATTCGTCAACTGGAATCCAACCATTTACTGCCACTGACGTGTATATTTGTCAAGTACATTGTTCAATGGGTAGGCATGTAAGCTTGTCTGTGAAATTCAGGTTTGTAAACGAGTGGAATGAATAACAGATTCCTGTATCTGGCGGGCATTGCATTGCTTTAGATTTGAGATCAGCACAACTTTTAAGATGAACATAAAGATTAGGCGGTAAAGCTTCGCTTGTCACGACAATTATGAGGGAGAGAAATGCCAACAATTCAACTAAAATGTTCAAGAAAAATAAAAAATAAAAACTTGGGAGATTGAAAGCACACAGCTATGATGATTAATGCCACAAGTTCCCCCCACTATATATTTATTTTACGCATTGGCATTGCAGCTCAGTGACAAGCTGAATATCTTCCAATATAACTTCATAGCAACAACAGCATAATTTCTCTCTTACCCACAACCATGATGTTGAGCTCAAAACCTTGCTTCATAGCCTTCCTCCTCATCTGCTCCAGGATGGCATCAATGCCTACATAACTGAAGTCCACCACTGGGGCTGCAGGTCTCTCGCCGTACGATTCCATGGCATCGGGCTCCACGGTGTCGGTCATGGCACTGCTGGTGTAGCTTGAAATCACCTCAGACCCTGATTAGACAATGAAGAGATAAGGAGGTGTTCAGGATTAACATTTGTGTGTGGGGCGGAATATATAATGGCGATATGGCAGCATGTTGCAGACATTTATATAAATAAAAAAATAAATAAAAAAAGACAAGCACTTCTATCTTTGTAAAAGTAATTAATTCATGGAATCACATTTAATTTGACATCAGTGGATTGAAATACACAAGGATCAGTAAGTGGAAGGAGGAACCAGTATCAGTCAAGTTTTATGGAGACCATTTGGAAGAAGTTTGATTTCAAACCCACAGGTCAGCAAGGGGTCTACAGGTATTAGGAACTAGAAAACGCTTTTGTACTATGCAGTTTGTTTTTGGTATTTACCAGCGTGTCTGAAGGTTTGTGGCAGATATTTTACTATGTGGGGTGAAATAAGATTTAAAACCAAAATTGTGAAGGGGGGGCGGGGGGGAAATGCAGTACGTGATACCGCATGGTTGATACCTTATTCAGCAAGCACCAACAAGGAAATGGTTTTCTCCATTTCCATTGCTAGGTGAGAAATTTTGGAAAACCAAACAAATCAGATTGACCAGCATCCACACAAATATTGATTTTATAGTGTCTGTAGAGTGCTTGATAAGGCTACTTCTCCTCACAAGGCTTCATACTCCTCTTGTTACCGTCAATCTGAAAATGGAAAGGAAACTGCTGAGGCAGGAACCTGAGACACATACACATCTCTCACTTACTATCAGCCTTTCCTCCTTATCACACTGAGCTGGCCCGTAGGCGTCTCAGCACATGACAACATGAGCGAAGGATTTATCAGCTATTGGATTCCAGCCAAGCACAAATCCTCCTGCCAGACTATCTGCGGACTGTCTCCCCTCTGACAGAGCAACGAGCCAGTTTGTCTTAAACCACTCAATTCTGTATCACTCAAAGAGTTTACATCAACAGAACTGCACTAAGAGGGTCAGTGCACTTAAAACCTGGCAGCGCACTGGTGACTACAAAAAATTTGGGGTAGAATAACACCGGTGTGGAAAGACGAGACTAATTCAAGATCAGAGTCTTCAATGTGCGCCTTCGTGTCAGTCTCACCTATGGAAGCTGCTTTTCATGGCTTCTAACACCACTTCCACCACCATCCTGTTCCAGCAGTCAGTCAGCAATTTTGTGTGACTTACTGCCCTCCACCTCTGCGCCACACCTCCTGCATTCCTGTAGCTCTGCTCCTGTCTTTCAAGCTCACCCTTTTTTGTCTTGTAACGGTACGATTCAGCAAGGCCTTTTAACTCTGCTCCCACAATTTTGAGCTTTCATGGCTATGTGGTGTTATAAAGAGGTGATGACGAAAGCGAACAAACACCGCACATATTAAAGAGGCTGTATACAATGTTGTAGAGATTCAAAAGACATTTCAGATACAGTATCAGCTTCAAAATAAAAACATTCTCTGAACTAGCAACCAATGGTATAAATTTAACAATGCAACGTAATGTATCTCTTACAATACAGTAGAAATGAAACAGCATCCAATATCGATACTGCAGCTGGTCAGTGAAAACCAAGGACCTACAGTTGTATGCTTCATGAAAATGTTTAACTTTTAAGACTTTTTTTTATATGAATATCCACGAGTAGTCTACAACAGTGCATATTGAAACAACAATAAAAATTAAATTGGAAACATGCCGTGTCTGTTTAAAATAGAGTAAATTACATTTACCTTTCTTTAGTTAATAGTGATGTATAGTAGATTGTTTTCTTCTCTATAGTGAGGATAAGCAGTACAGAGAATGGATGGAAGGATGGACATCCATGATCGCACATCTGAACATCACTCATTACTGTCGTTTTACTGTACCACTTCGAATTCGAATAACTAGATCACAAAAACAGGTCAAAGAAAAATGTATTCATCATTTTTATACACAAACTATTGTTACTGCAGACCTGGGTAGCAATAAGCGTGAGCAAGGAGGAAAGAGTGCGTAAAAGACATCGTCCAAAGTTAAAAAACACACCCAAAAAATATTTGTAAAAGAAGTGCAATGTGTCTAGCGCAAAGCAGAACTGGCTTACACAACAACTGCACGTAAACGGTTATGTAAACAGTCATTTTATTTAATTTATTCTACAGTTGTTGTAATCCCCCCACAGGTGGTCAAGGACAGACACAACCGCTGGTGCACTTTCCATCGCTATATTAAACAAACGGTAACAAAATAAACATGACAAGCACATATACACTAGCTGCAAAAGCCACAACTGACGCCCACGAACTCAACACGGAGACTGGCTAACGGCCAGTTCCAGCCAGCGCTACACTCTCATTCGCTGACTCCCACGTCACTCAAAAGGCCAGGCCCCACCTTTAAAGGCTATAGACACTAGTGTACGACATGAGTATGGTGATCCCACGTGGACTAAAATAATACTTGCACCTTACATGCATATTTTGCATTGATTGATATTGTATGTTTAATGTTGGAAAATATTTTTTTATGCAAGTATTCAATCTATATGGGATCAGTAAAATATGGGATTCTAAAAATATTCAATAGCCCCCGCCTTAAGTCTACACTTTTATTGTGATGCTCTAAACATTATTTACATCAATGATTCTCAACTGGTGGGACGGTCGCCAACCAGTATGTAGTAAAAAAAATTGCAGGGATCCCAACCATACCCGACATACGACATTTCAACGTTACGAACAGCGCACAATGAACTAAAACAGTCACGTGGCACAAGAAGGCACGCTCAGTTACCACCATAACGGATTTTCATTGGAGTGTTTTACATTAAATGGCCTAAATGTATTTTTCATAGAAATATTTACTATAATTATGACTTTACTACTGCATTCACATACCGTAACTTACTGATAGACTATGGCGTGTTCCGACTTGCTGACAAATTTGATTTATGTCACCAACATGAGCCGAGCTCTGTCAGAGCCCTGTACAGTGTAATATTTTACATGTATCCCAGGTAAGACTTGCTGTTCATTTGAAAAAATAACATTTATTATATACAAGCGTCAGAAAGACAGAGCTGCGGTTGTTTTTTAAAGTGGTCAATAAATAAAGTTGAGTTGAGAAACTATTTGTAACACTACATGTATGTTATTTGGTATACCTCTTTTACTTTACTATATTCATTTTTGTACATGCAGTTGTCATGTTCATCCTCTTGACAAGCTGCTCTGAAAGGCACTTTGAATTTGTAGGCATGCACGGTTTTAAAAAAATACGATACTGAACAATACATTCTCTTCATTTTTCTTAACTTCTATAAAAGTAGGACTTAGCGACAATAGAAAAACACGGTTCCCGAGTGACAAAAGTTGAGAACCACTGCTTTTAAAAAAAATAAAAAATTATGTAAATTAGGGAGACCTCTATCCAGTCTTGTCCTTAATCATATTTCTTCTCCAGAAGCAAGATGATGCTGTAGGAAACGTGAGTGAATTATTAAGTCCTGGTTCACTCACATCGGCGACTTTTGCAGTGAGACCTAATAAAGGTGAAGATCTTCAAGATAACCTAGTATCGGACAACATTTGGTATTCTCATAGGTTCTCTGACCCAAGGTGGTGCAGACATGGTCATGAGCCAGTTAACACAGGTGTCTGGAAACAGCCGGTTGGAGCAGGACCCCATAAATGTTGAAAGGCATTTGGGCTACACATGAGAACTGTCTGGTCCTGGTGGCGTACCATCTGGTGGTCTTATCTCGACAACTGGTTCATGCCAGGTCAAACAGTGATGAGAGCAGAACACACAGAGCAGGAACAGCCTCATAAATTGATGTAATAAGACTGTTGAATGAACATTACCAAGTAGGTTCTATTTAATGAAATATTGTATTGTTAGAGACAGTACACCAGACCTGCCTATATGCATTTTCCGTAGCATTTACATATTCAACCTCAGAGAACCTTGCTACAATTGGGCACTTAATATTTTGACTGAAAGAAAACCAAATAATTTAATACACCAACATGTGGTTGCTTTTATTCTACTGCTTCTTGAAGACTCAAACACTACATGTTGGAATTGAGTTTTTTTTGTGGCTTCATAATCACTCCGGATGATTGATTCGCCTGATCACAGCACAATAAAAAACAAGAAGCACAGTCATAGCATTACCTCCCCCAACAAGATTGGGAGGTTTGCTCAACACCCTTTGCAGCTTTCATTGAATTGATGTGCAGCTTCATTGTCACTCAGCTTTAGTTTCTGAAGGGATTTCCCCTGTATCAGATTCAGTTATGGGATGGCATGTTTTCTTTGTTTCCGTAAAAAAGCAACAGAATAATAAAAGTCGCAAAACAGAATGACTCATCGGCGATACTGTTTTCAATTACAGGCGCCAAAGAATTTTGTTCTTGCTTCCAGCAGTATTGGGTTGCACTGCTTTTTGCAAACAGGGTTGGCCTTCTGCTGTGCTGCAATAGCATTTTGGAGGAGGAAATAGTGCAGAGTAGGAAGGAGTGTGGGGGCAAAGGGATGTTCAAAGGATAAGCAAGAGATAAGAGAAGCAAAAAGGAAGAGGGTCATTGAGCAGTGGAAAGCAGAAAAGATCATATAAAAGGTTAAAGATGAGTGTGGAATAGAGGAGAAAAGTCATTGGTGATTTGTTTCATTTTTGTCAAAACTTATCTCAGAAAATGCAACAACAGACGAATGACTCCAAAAGTATATTTTCCATAGCAAAGTGCTGCAAATACAAAGAAATAAGAAAGTGGTCTCTCTGTATGGTCTATGTTTAGTGCAGATGTGGTCAAAGCCATGAGCTATACGCCTGCTGGCCGACGTATTGATCTTGACAGCGTTGGTGAGCGCGTCAAAGGTCGTGTTCTTACTTTTGGGCTAAAGTGAATCATGCTGAGTTATGTCCCCTTATGACAAACTGTTGGCTTGACCTCTTCCACAAACTACATCTGAAGGGAGGACTCTAGACAAAAGAAAACATGCTAAACTTGCATCAATGGTCAGCGATTCAAATCTGACATGATTTCTGCAAATCCCACGATATCTCAGGAGTTGATCACACACAAGATGGCTGCTTTGTACAAATCTTTCAAGTAGGGAAGAGGTACTGTTCTCGCCAAACCAGAGCCATGTCAAACACACAGTGGACAAACCCACTAAATAGGTCATTTGTATCTTTGCTCTGCTCTAAAATGTTTTTTATGGGCTCTCTTTCTAAACATTGTCTCCTTTTGTCCTTTATTTATATTCCCAGGCAGGACAAAGGGGGCCTCGTCTCATCTTAACATGGCTAAATTTGTTTTGATTGAGACCCAGATGTTTCAGAGCAAATACGTGGGTAGCGGCTTTGCAAGTGAGTCTGGAACCTGCTTGTTTATGGCAGACACCAAATGTAACTGGGAAAACATAGTACTCGGTGCTGACAACTTAGTTAAACTGTCTATGGATTTAAGACAGCACCACACATAAACATGTTTCCCATTTTTAGTGTAAGTATCCAAATAAGGAAAATTAGCACCGGTTGTACTTGAAATATGGTCTTCTTTCAAGCGTTAGTGCAGAAAGGAACAGTTCTCAGAGTCTGTATCATAAGGCCCTCTGGAGATATGTGCCCTTTGACCTCTGTATGGTCTAACTCACTCATTGTTCCACCTGACAGTGTGCATTTCTTTGCATCAGATGATGACATACACTACCAGTCAGAGGTTTGGCCACACCTTCTGTTGCTATTAAATGAGAAACGGTGTCCAAACCTTTGGCTGGTAGTTTATGCTATTCTATAATAGTGGAACCTCTAAATTTCCTTCACTTTATAGGACCCTCAGCTGCAGTTGGTATTGACTTTTTTGCTAACAAAGGACTGATGACTGGTATCGTGCATTTGAGCCCTTCTGTTTGCGCCGTTTGAAAAGACCAGGCATTGAGTGAAGATTTACGACTGCTACGTTAGCTTCTTGTGCTATGCCAACAGGTAGTAAGCCACCGACTGACTGACTGCAATGTTCTTGTCAGTTGTGATCACAAAAGGTAATGTGTTAGTATGTCTAGAGTTGTTCAGAGAAACTCCGTACAACTATGGTACTGGTTCTTACATATCTGATACAGCCGATGCCTACCCACTCAAATACTACCATAAGATTTGGCTATGGTACTCATTTCAGTGCCGTTTACAAGGATTCCTCCCTGCAAACTGGGGGAAGTCTATCAATTAGCCTGATAAAATACAGAAACCATAGCACTCAAAAGTGTGGCTTTACTTAGACCTAAAGACCTAAATTCTGCGACTTGCAAAATATGTAAGAAAATTGCGCCTCGACATGCAGGGGAGTGAAAACAAAATAAAGCCAAATTTGGGGAACCGGGAGACTTGTCCAAAAACGGGCATCTGTCGACAGGCTGCGATACTAAAAATTGCTTGAAATTTGGGGGCAAATCAATTCCCCCCCCCCCCTTCCCCACGGTAACTTGGGACTTGCACATGAGACTTACTCCTCTGTTAACTGCAAATATGCTAAACCAAAGATGTGTCCGGTAAATCAACAGTCTAATCGGTTTACACGCCACCTGTAGTTACATCACCATAATGATTTTCGAGAGTGGTGTGAGGATATCATTAACGAACCAGTGTATGCTGATGCCAATGTTGTTGCACTATTATAATACAAAAAGATGAGCTGGCTATTGAGCCGTTTGAGTAAGAGTGGTTAAAAAATTGTTTCTTGCATATTAGTATTACGTATACAAGACAAAAAAAATTTTTTTAAACATTGCTAGTGAAACAAATTATTCCAAATATAATTTTCCTCAATTAGAAATTTTGTTTTGAAAGTTGACCAGCAAGACAAATAGATTGTTGTAAATTTTCGAGGTACCGGTACTCCTGTCCTGTGGATTTGTTTTGTCGAGCATGTCCAATGTAATGCCAGTTTTGACACCATAATGCAAACGTTCAATCCGTGCCAGTGCAAGTAGGATCACTATCTAGCATATCTCAGAAGCATGTTGATAAATGTTTGTGAGCTGGGAATAACGACAGCATAGTTTGTCTACTTGAGACCGCCAGAGGAATGCGTTGTGTGAGACGTGGTCTTCCAGGCTCTCCCTCTGACACTGTGATGCTCAGATGAACAAGGTCACCCAACAAAAGGGGAACACACTGCCATTCTTTTTGAAAAGCAACATCACTTTGAGATAACTCACCAATGCAGATTCAACTTGTGACGGAAGCAATATGCACCGGAAAATTCCTCCCATACATCCGTGTTGCTGCAACTGCTCATAAATTATACCTTTCAAAACAAGTTCCTGGTCATACTGCTAGCTATTAACCCCTAAGCAGAATAACCTAATGGGTAAAATCACACAGGAAGTTGTTTTCTAAACCCTTGAGGAAAAGTCACTGAATGAGTAAGCTAGCTATTATTTATGCAAGTTGTTTACTGAGAGGGGCTGTTAAATACGATTAGACTGACCTGTAGTGAGTCAGAGTGCATAGGTCAAAGTGTATCAGCGGAATGGTTGGCTGACATCAAGAGTGGAGCCACATGGAATCTAACCTCTGTCCTCATACATACCCAACTGATGTCAAATACATGAAATAGTTTTTGCATTTATCCAAACAGCATTATTTAATCTATAAGTGACAGTTTGTGTGATTAATGCATGACATACACCTTAATAAACACAAATTAAGCATCGCATCATATGACAACAGATATTTTCACTTTCCATGCCAAAGTATATATGCACCTTTGCAAACCTCACTTCCTCACCTAGTCTATCTTACAATCTATGTCTACATTAATAGGTGACTGGATTGACAAAGATGAGTCTCAGAATCCGAGGGCTGAATTTGGGTGAGGAGTTATGATTACTTCCATGATGGGTCCATACATTAACTTAGGCTGGCTGACAAAACACAGACATACACAAAAAGACACACAAGGTAACTGTGACCTTTTCAGCGTCCCATCAAACACTGGTGAAAGGCCAGCGTCTGTTCTCGCCTCCCAGTGCACCAGAGAGCCTTTCAACGACTCTGCGTGTCCACAAGAATTTGTGCTGCATGCATGCATGCTGGTGAGGCAAACCAGCAGTGGGTGACATTCTAAAACAGTGAAGGACGGTTGCTGTTTTCCATTAGTTGATTGTCAACTGTGTGAAGTACTGACCGGGCCAAGTTGAGACAGCGTATGGCAAAAAACAAAAATGAGTCTTGAGAATTTCATATAAAATTAAATTGTTTCCCCAGTGTCGAGCAAAAAATGTTCCCATTGCTTTAGCTGTGCAACTGCTACACTCATCACCCCAAGAACTACAGTGATGGGTGGGCAAACATAGATACATAGGTAGATGAGAGAGAGAGAGAGCGAGAGAGAATGTAATAGTCATATTATTTAACTGAGAATTGGGTCGACTGTGTGGATTTGTTCTTGATTAATTGTGTCTTGAAGCAATGGAGTGCACTCCTTAACTGCAACCAGCAAAGGCGAGCGACACTACTATCTAATAGTAATAGTAGTTAATCAGTCTCAACTAATTTGTGGTCTTTAAAAAAATAATAATAATAAATAAAATAAAATGTTAAAAAACATGTTGAAGTCTCCACCAATGCTATGGCAACTCTTGACCAAGGCTTTCATACGCTTATTACGGAAACAGTAATACATTTCTCCACTGTGTTAAAATTAGACTTTACACCGATGTGATCGGCATCAGCCAATAATTAGCATTTTATGCTGATCAGCTTTGATGTCATAATTTGCCGATCCAATCAATGACGTCATTGATCGGCTCCGCAAAAGACATTTAATCCACGTCGCCGTCGTATGCAGTATATTTGAATCCAAAAGCTAGTTTATTTTTAGCCTTGTCGTATGTCCTTTGACGTCATTTACGATCACTGGGCTTTGTCAAATCAAACGCGATCGGATACACTCGTTACCACAGCAGCAACAACAATTTCCATTGTTGTTATTCCGGTGTATTGTGTTGGTCAAAAAAGAACAAAATGGGGAAAAACGGGTGGTGGTGGTCACCGGTGCTCGGGAGAAGATGTTCGTTCAAGCATTGCTGCTAACGAGCCACTTTAACTAGCAACATGAGAAGTGGCCAGCATCTTTGTGGAATTTTCTTTGATATTAAAAAAAAAAAAAAAAAAAAAAAAAAAAAAAAACCATGGCATGAGCACACAAAAACGTTCCCCCAAAATAAAAGACAATTCTCACACAAAAAAACTCACTTTCTCCTGAACCCATCATCTGATTTTCAACATTCAAAATGCTGCGTTGTACTCAGGTTGAAGTGGCCTTACCAACCACACTAAGCATTAGAGGTGTCCTGATCAAAATCTTTGAGATTCGCAATCGGTCCAATGTCTAAAATCTCAGATTTGACTACTCTTAAACAAACAGTCCATTCCATGCGCCACTCCAGCGCTTTTATCCAGCAGCACTCGGACGGCATGCAGAGCCCAGATAGTCACAATAACAGGTTGCTATGATGCTAACAAAGTAGCAAGGAGTAAGAGTGAACGTTGCTTGCTTAGTCGCTTATTGACACGCCAGTGAAGTTCACTATAAAACTGAATACGCTTAACAAAAGAATTACATCACTTACAATTACATTACACCTATTGAATGTTCAAAAACATCAGACTTGGTTAGTTTCTTTCCTCGTTTTTCCCACAAAAATCACTAGCCCAATGCTAACACACAATGAATGAAGAACACCACTGATGAGCTACCAAAAATTAGTATCGAACGTGAGGCACTTATCTCTCTCAAAATAATATTGGTGCACAAAGGCTGTACAAACACATACAAACAGGCAATATAATACTCTCTGGAATATATTCTTCAAACGCTGTGAACAATCAGTTATTATAATATTCGATCATGACTTCTGCAAGTGTGTATCTCATTGCATGTAACACACTGCCCCTCAGAGGTCAAGACATGCACAGCAGATACTTTATCCCTCTGGTGCATAGCGGTCTATTGTTCCTGTAGTTCACTGGATTGGACATGGTTGTAACTTTATGAAAAAAATAATAATATTTTGGTGGGATTTTTTTTTTTTTTCATGTCCTGAGAAGAATTAAAAACACTTCAGAAAAAATCTTGACCAAGGCTTTCATAATTGATTCATCAGAGGGTTAAGTAGCCTATTGGTTAATAAAAAAAAAAAAATGGGTCAGTTTTTCCACTCATATCTACTGTTCCTGATTGTTCTCCGTTTAAGTAATATCACTTGATCAAGCCTTTTCTAACATTCCATACTTGAAAATAACTCAATTCTGTTTGATTATTACAGAAATTGGAATGGACCGATATCGGCCAAAACTCAAGGCTGCAAAATTTGTATCGGATCAGAAGTGAAAAAGTTGAATCGGGACATCCCTGCTTAGCATTTTGACAGGCTTTCATTTTTGGGAAATCTTGTCACGTTGCTACTTTAACCACCTATCCATTCAATTGAATATGTTGATGCACTGAATACTAATTTGTTCAGCTATTTAAACATAGTCTTCCACATAGATAAAAAAAAGTGCTTGCATGACATTTTGTGAAAAATACAACTGACTCCAATAGCATTATAAAATCTCATCAAAAAAATATAGAAGCTTGAATGCTATTTTAAACAAAATTGAGGAGTGATTCAAAGGTTTGACTGACACGCATATCACACACCCCTAAGCAACTATAAGTACTTGTGAAGTGATCTGGTAATGGATCACCATGAGAACAGAAACAGCATGTAGCTAATACGAGTCAAATGAGAACACAAGCTGGGCTAAAGCACAATGGAATGCCTCTATTTATGCAGAGACTGACACAGAACAGACATCCCACATTTAGAAGATGGGAGTATGCGAAACTTCAGCAGCGGCAATCATAGGCATGTGCACACTAAACCAAATCAAATTTGAATGCGCTGATAATCTTTTTCTTACAAACATCAACACGACTTACATATTCAGCCTGATAACAGCTTACAAAATAATCACCCCCCATGTGAAGCATGCACAAAAACTAACTGAAATACAGACTACACATATAGATCACTTACCGTATGTGCAGTGTGTGTGAAAGAGTATTGCAGCGTGCTAGTAAGAGGCCGAACTCTTCTGTGGCTCTGAAAGCTCCCCGTTTGCCCCTCCCTTCCTTGCTTGTCATGTGAACCAGGACGTGAAAGCAACAGGAGACACCCACTTCCTTTATCAAGCCCCCAAACTTCAAAGGGAAAATTGAACTGCGTAGGATTGCCTACCTTTTCAATGAATTGGATTTCCTGATTGACAAATGGGTAAGAAATAGTTGATGCATCCACACAGATCGCAGCCTTTGGACGGACTCCCACGCAACAGGGAGACTTTACAACCTAATTAACTGTCTTGACCCCGTCGTCTGCTCCCCAGGCTCAGCATTCGTCAGATCCCATTCATTCTTCTCACATCAAACCACCCTGATTCAAAGTACGCACGTTGGCGCGCCGTTGCCAAAACAATAACAAACAGCAGATTAACGCTTCACTAGCATCGACACCTTTGGACACCTTGCGCTTGGTCAAATGCATCAACCAAAGTTTCATTATGGCATTGCTGTTTGTGTGTGAAAATCATGAATTTATTGGAAAGCAAGCAAACTGTGACAACAGTAACGGAATCTCAAAAAAAAAAATAAATGAATAAAGAGAGACACTTCCTTTTTGCTGTTTAATTAAGCAAATGGCTGACATAAATAATATGTCATCAAATGTGAACAGAAACTCATGTTGATGGACAACCAAGTCCTAACTGGCCGGGAAATGTAAATCTAAAAACAAATTAAAATACAAATTTCACTCAATGTGCAAAGTGATGCATCATTCAATTGTTTTAAAGCATGCCAATTACTTTGACTGATTACTGTTCATATGGAGTATGTATGTATATGTGATTAGAGGAGAGGAAACAGCCTGACAGGAAGTGTAATTACACACCAGGGGAGGGGCTTTAGTGCAACCGCCCTGCCACACGAGCACACGCATACATACATATGCATATTCTAGTCCTGCATTCTTTAAAACCAAGAGTCCCATCCGTTCCTGAAAAAACAACATGCTGCACGCATGTTTTTTTTTTTCATTCATTACAGACTTTACAGCCAAAACAAATAAGCATGTAGTGTACCTGCCAGCAAGTCGCTGCTGACTATCATTAAAATTACATTCATCAAAACTGAGGAATCCTGATAGTGCTCCAAGTTTTCGCAAGAACAACACAGATGGACTTTAAAGTCTTAAATAAACTGTTGGAAACTTAGCACTGCCTCCTTAAGTTGCGGCCTTCTCTGCCTTTAAAACTCTTCTTTGACTTCTGTTTCCAGCTCTTTGAGCCTCCTCTTCATCATTTTATTAAAAGCCCTGTACCTAAACTGGATAGTCAAATTTGAACACAATCCGTTCTGTGATGCTGGTTCACCTCCAAGTTAAGAGTTAATTCAAGTGAATTCATTTGCTGCGGGCTCAAAACTGAGCATCCTAAAAACTGTACAGGTGATGTTTTATGTAACACTTAAGACGTTAGCCACTGTACAAAACTAGGCAGCCGCCCATCTAGATCAGTGGTTCTCAAACTTTTTACACAATGTACCGTCTCAAAAATTACATCTCAAAAAATACATAGCTCTCCAAATGCCACCATCATGATCAACGTTAAAATACAGTAGCGTAGTAAGTTCAAGTGTTCATCAAAAACAAGGCAGCGGTTTTAATCCAAAAGGCCATGTAATATTACTGTAAACTACTGTAACATTAAGCAGTTTGAACATTAACACTGTACTTAAAAATAGAAAAATGATTCCATTAAAATGTATTGCACATTGCTTAAATACAAATTATACGTATATAAATGTGTGTCCTGGACTGGATTTAAAAAAATAAAAAAAATAAAATAAAAAAAAAAAGTTTAAACCGCTGTAACATTATGCATAATTTTAACATTTAATTCAGGGACTCTTCACGTACTACTAGAGGAAGCCTGCGTACCCCGAGTGGTACCAGTATAACACTGAGAATTACTGACCTAGAACCTAGATGAGTGGATGGGTAGATTCTAGACTAAATTTGTACTTCCAGCCATCAATTTTCTATACTGCTTGCCCTCAGTGTTGCAGGTGAGCTGGACCCTATCCCAGCAGATATTATTTTATTTTTTTTAAGGGTTATCCCTGGCTATCGCAGCTGATTTCAGATGTGAGGCCGGGTACATCCCTCACGCCTATGGACAATTTAGAATCTTCAATTAACCCAGTGCTTCTCAAATAATGGGGCACGACCCCCTGGGGGGGTCGTGTTGCGATGCCAGGGGGGGCGTGTGAGACCCTGAAGAACATGATTTGCCGTACTAGAATAAAGCGTAATTGCACATCCACTGCAGTAGATGGCAGTCTATATCTCTTTTTGTACTTTTTTCAATGTTTATAAGGATTAGATTAAATTATCCTTTATATCGAGGTGTACTCTCGGGGGCTGCCGCAATTTTTTTTCTTCTTCCTGGGGGGGGAGGGGGGGGGGGGGGGGGGGGTCCTAACAGAAAAACAATTGAGAAGCACTGAATTAACCTAACATCCATGTTTTTGGAACACTGGGAGAAACCAGAGTATCAAGAGAAAGACTACTCACCCTTTGAAAACCCCTTACACATAATGGGGGAAAAGGAAAGTGTTTTCAGCGCTGCTGTCACATAGTGCCTGGACTGAATCAGTATTTGCATCATCAACTGTGTGGTAAAAGTGGGTGGTCAAAATTTCCTAAGTTTCATTTCTGGTTTTATGGTTAGCATCCCACTTTTCTTCTTTGCCATCAATGTTACCCTGAAGTAGAGGGCTCAAAAAAGCCAAAGAAAAAGCAAAACTCACTGGTGGAGATTGGATCTTTCTGATGATTACTGAAGGGAAACCTCACAAGATTTCACAAGTCAGTCAAAGTTGTTTGACTTTTGAGACATTTTCCCAGAAAATGTAGGTTGACTCCAAATTGTACCACTCTTGGGGCGCTGGATTTAGGAGATTCCACTGTAATAGTATTGGTAATAATTAGCTACTACTATTAGACACGACTGTTGCTCACTTATTCTTTCAATACCATTTGAGTTTACTTGCTGTGTGTTGAAAAGAAAGACTTAATGACATGCATACACCATGTCTTTTATTTTCTGTGCTCGACAAAGCAAACTGAAAATCTGTATATAGAGGCACACCATGCCTTTGCCCTTGAGCAATGCACCAAACCCCAAGTGCTCCTGGTTATTGTTGGGGATCCTGTGGGTTTGGGGGCAACATTGCCTATAGCCCTCAGGTGTCTTTTTAAGATATGACAAAACATGATGAATTAATGACACGTGGACCTGATGCTTCCTTTGTATTACAGAACAGTACACTAATGGCTGGTCTGTCGCCTATAGGAAAAGAGTGAGGTGAATGGATCATATTGAGTGAGAGCACAAATTTGAAGACATCTTGGGGCACTAATTAAGGTAAGGTTTGAGTTGGTGTACCCAATATCTAAGTTTCACTAAATTGTACATGACCATAGTGTGGTTAAGAATTTAAAATAAGCACCAAGAGAACAAGGTGCAGAATACCATACAGTATATCATGAGATACTTTTGTGTTACCCATGTGAAAGATGTGAGAGGTGACCACAGAAAAAAAAACTAATGTTCATGTGTGTGCTGTACCCAAAGGGGATCCGAAAGAGACTGTGCAGGACATTAGGATATGTATGTAGTCGCTGTGTGATTGTAGTTGTGTCTTCGTATATGTATGACACAAGTCCAGTTCTAAGAGAAAAGCAGATCTACTTCCTAGATTTAGACGATTTACAGCAAACAGGCCAAGGAGATTCTAGTAGTGTCATTACCAGATGACTAGAAGGAAGCTTCCCACCTCCTAAAAAGGAGATTCACATACTGAGGTCATGTGTATCATGTTGGTGTAAAAAGACATTTTTAAGAAGGTTACTAACTAAACTACAATGGTTTTAAATGCTGCACTGCCAATAAACTGCACAAGCGCCAATGCTTTAATATATCCCAGGTGGTTGCTTACCTGTGCAACAGTATCTCCCGCTGGCTGCTAGAGGGATTACAACAATTTAAAGCTAATTTGGAATCATGATTTCTATTGCAGTGATAATTATTTAAAAAGGTAACAACATTTGATGGGGGTCTCAGTGGTGCCCATCACTATCAATAACAGGAACCACACTCCTACTCTCCTATTTTCCCTCAGTTACCAGTATTTTATTTATTCAACATTTATTCAGGTAAGGCAAATAAGAGATTCTCTTTTGCAATGCTGACCTGGCATCAGGCAGCAGAGTAAAACGAGGCAAAATAAAAGTAAATGCATATAAAGACATATACAACAAAACTGTACAATGTGATGTACATAAAACAAAATAACAATAATACAATCATAAATAACCAGACCAAAAAAAAACAAGTCTCTTTCAGGCACCCACTTTCACTTTCTCTCTCTCTCTCTCGCTCTCTCATTCGGTCAGTCACTTGATCGGTCATTCACAAACAAATACCTCACATCAATACATTTAAAAACCTTTTTCACAGTCATGACAGCAAAGTACTATGAGGATTTATTGATACGACATAAGGATAACTGTTGATATTTAACCGCCCACTTGCCTTGTTTGCTCATTCCACAGTGCAAAGTACAAAGTGCACAACACCCCGACATCATAGTCGCAACTATGGACACCAGTATGCAATATTGCTAGCATTCCATCTCGTTTGAATGAAAAGTGAAAGTAAAAGTGTTTTGTGGCCCATTGCCCAGTTTCATTTCTAAGGTAACAATAACACAGGAAGTATAAAGGCTCCTCGCAGGCAAACACAGCTCAGAACTGAGGAAAGCCAACGACTGAAGGTAAGAGCCAGCCATTTGTCTTTGCCTTCTTTTTAAATGAAGATTACTGACAACAACAGCAATATTCTCTCCTTTAGAACACTGAGTTGCAATTCATTTTTTAACGACAGAGGTTCAGATTACATTGTCTGTGCTGTTTTATGTGGCAATTACAGCCAAGATTGTACTCTTTGGCATCTAACTTGGAAAAGCTTAGTCATTTGCTAGCTAAGGCTAATAATTATAATTTGAGTTTAGACTTTCAAGTTTATATTTGCCCTTTTTTAGCAACTTAAGTGCCATAAAACCTTAGCCTGTTATGAACCTTTTATTCATATGCTATGATGTATTATGTAAGTATGTCACTATCACTTGCACAGTGTGTTATACAGCGGCTGAACTAAGTATTTAACTCATCAACATTGTCCTCACTAAATATATTTCCAAAGGCATTATTGACCTAAAAATTTCACAAGATGTTGGGAACAACCCAAGTAACCCATACATACAAAGAAAGTAGAACAAATCCATCCATCCATTTTCTCAGCCGCTTATCCTCACTAGGGTCGCGGGCGTGCTGGAGCCTATCCCAGCTGTCATCGGGCAGGAGGCGGGGTACACCCTGAACTGGTTGCCAGCCAATCACAGGGCACATACAAACAGACAACCATTCGCACTCACAGTCACACCTACGGGCAATTTAGAGTCTCCAATTTATGCATGTTTTTGGGATGTGGGAGGAAACCGGAGTGCCCGGAGAAAACCCACGCAGGCACGGGGAGAACATGCAAACTCCACACAGGCGGGGCCGGGGATTGAACCCCGGTCCTCAGAACTTTGAGGCTGACGCTCTAACCAGTCGGCCACCGTGCCGCCAGTAGAACAAATAAGCTCATAAATTAAGTTGTGTGTAATAATGTGAAATGGCACAGGAAAAAAAAAAGTATTGAACACACCAACTGGTATTTGTTTAATACTTTGTACAAAAGCCTTTGTTTTTAACGACAGGTTCAAGACGCCTCCTGTATGGAGTAGTCTTGGACTACTCTTCTGATTATTCTTTGCACTCTTTCACAAATCTTGCGAGGAGCACCTGATCGAGGCAAATCTATGGTGGTATGATTGGCTTTCCAGTTACGTATTATGGCCCCAACCATGCTCACTGGAATGTTCAGAAGCTTAGATATGCGCCTGTAACCAATGCCATTGTTATGTTTTGCAACAATTACTTTGCAATGGTCTTGAGACAGCTCTTCGCTCTTACCCAACAAACTATGTGTCTTGACTCACACCTTGGCAATGAGACCTATTTGTAGGCCATCAATTAGGACTGAACCAGCTGATACTCATTGACACTGACAAGGGGCTGGATTGCTGTTTGATTATTGATAGATTTTAGGCATTTTCTTGGTTTTCCATGCCTTTTTGCACCTTCCTTTCTTCGTGTTCAATACCTTTTCCCTGTGTCATTTCACATTATTACACACAACTTAATTTATGAACTAATTTGGTCTACTTTCTTTGTATGTATGGATGACTTGGGTTGTTCCCAACATCTGGTGAAAATTCCATGTCAATAGCACCTTTGGAAATATATTTAGTGAGAAAAATGGTTATGTTAAACTTATTTCAACCGCTGTATGCATTTACTCATATTTATTGTAGCTACTTGCATTAGTTTTTATTTTGCTTTGTTTTACTCTGCTGTCTGCAGCCAGATCAGCATTGCAAATGAGAATCTGTTCTCAATTGTCTTACCTGGATAAATAAAGGTTAAATAAAAAATACAATCAAAAGAAAATAGAATTGAATGACTTGTCATTGTAAAGCATGCGAGAAATATTCAAGCAATAATGTTTAAAACACCCATACAGGATGATGTCGGGAGGACTTGTGCTTTGCTATGCTGCTCTGCTTCTCTCTCTCACCTCCGTCTGCGCCATCAAGAAGCTAAACTCCATCAACGATTTGAAAAAAGTCAACTTTGGCCGAGCTGTGCCCAAACACAGCCTACTGCTGCTCCACTGGTTTGCAAACACGATTGACATTGACAACAACGATGTCATACGACTGACATTTGACCCAAACCTTGGAGCATATGGCTCACATCACTACGGAAACTACGAGAGGCTGTTGAACACGCTGCCTCAAGGAAATAGTAGATCTCGCTACTACACCGTTGGTAATGTCTACCAAGGCCAAACACAGCTTCCCAATTATGTCCTCAATCCACCAAGTGAGGAATATAGGGGAAGAAACCGGGACCGGATCATATTCCGAGTGAGGGAGCACAACACAGGACGGCAAGCTAGCGAGACAATAGATGAAGTCTACATCACGCAGCATTATGAAAACTCAAATGAGGGGACACGTTACGATCCTGTCCATACATACAGGATCACAACCAACCTCCTAAGGCAAATCAGAGAGTTTTCAGTGGAAGAAAACCAAAGCAACTCATTGATGGAGCTCAGAGAAGACTTTGGAAGCAACATAAACGATTCACAGTTAAGGTTCCTCAAAATCACATGGCGTGAACTTGCTTGCATTGGACTGCTGATGTTTATTGTCTTGGAGGAAAAATACTACCAACACAACAAACCTCGGCCTGCAGAAAAAAGAAACACACAGCCTCATTCAGTCATCAACCTTCAAGACGACGGAGAAACACATCATGATGCTCCACAAAGCTGGCGTGACCTATCTGTTCAGGACCATATTCAACTTGAAGTGACAACTGGAACGAATGGAAGAGCTGGGATTTTTTGGCAGTGTGTTCCTGAAAACCGCCTAAAGCAACGTGTCATGGTGGTACTGTATAAGGACAATAATGCTGAGAAAGCATTGTATTCTAAAGTGATTGATAGAGAGAATGGCCATGTCGACACCTCTGTACTCCTGAATGTTGGCCTCCAGGCTCGGCTCCATAAGACGAGGACAAAGTACTGTTTCTGGACAGTAGTGGCTGAGGAGATATGCAGAGGAGTTGAGTTTAGAAATCCAGAAAAAGTTAGAGTACATGGCTACAACGCAAGCCTACAACTATTTGTGAAGGACGGAAAGGCTTGCGCTCGCTTATTTGTGAACAAGTCATTTAGAGATTGGAAGTCAGAGTTTAAGACATCCTGGGTCGGGTTCTACAACAATATAAATAAACCCACTCAAGAATATGAATGGTGGCAATGGCAGTGGGCCACAAAATTTAAACCGACGTCCACTCCTCTTGACTCCATTCATGATGTTTATGAGTACCACTCAGGCATGGCGGTCACCCCAGGAGTCCAAGCAAGATTCATTATCAGGAATGACATTGTTTTGGCTCACACAACAAGCTGGAGGTGATCACAAATTCCAAATATTTCATGAAAGTCAGAAAACTGCATTAAATCACAATACAATTCTATCAGTTGATGTGAACACTATCTATTTGCATCAATAAGTTGCTAAGACAATTGCTAAAAAAAAAACTACTCTACATCACTTAAACTTTGATTCCTTGGCTTGGAGACTCACGGATCAACAATTGGAAGGCGGGGGGGGGGGGGGGGGGGGGAATTTTAATTTCTTACTGAGCACTGAAGATGCTCTTGAGCAAGGCACCAAGCTCCTCAAAGACTATATTCACACTGCAGTTCAATTCAGATTTTTTTGCCCAATGTGACAGTACAATTCCTTCATCTGACATGTCATCAAAAGGTGATAAACATCACAATTGATCAACAAAACAGACACATGCGACAAGCAATGGCTGACAAAGATGATGAAAAAAAATCTGGTGAAAAGAATACACTTTAGAACTGAAATACTGTATATGGGGGGGACCAGTCAGGACTTGCGCAACATGACTGCGCAACACCTGTTTTGTGTGCATGCGTGTCACTTCACGGAAACATTCCATTCACAGTACATGTCATATTTGTTTTTGTAATGTGAATGACTACATGAAAAGATTGGATTTAACAAAAAATCCGAAATGGGAATCATGCCCCGCAGTGTGAACGTAGCCAAATTGCCTTTGACATGTGACACCACTACCTTGCCACTAGCTACCTTGCTCTTATATCACTCTTTTTCTGGCATGTATTTGTAATCACTTTGTGCATTTGTATTGATGTAATTGTACAGTTTTAAAAATAAAATTTTACAATTTTAAATAAATTGTGAGTTTGAACTTATTTAATACAGGCGAAGGTTATCCACACCACTGAATGTGAACCTAAATATCCTTCTGATTCTGATTCTAAATGATTAGTCTACAGAAGTCTGAATCAGATAGTGGTGCATTGTATTACAAATTTCACTCCTATATCAAATCAACTTTCTCCAGCGAAATAAATGGAAATGCCATGACTCTAATTTGTTCCAGCCCCACAAACAAACAAAAACACTCGTTTTGTCAAATGTCAAATTTATAATCAAGAAAAATGGCATTGTATTGTAAAATATAAATATCCACTTGATTTGTTGCCCTCCTGAGCCTTTGTCTTAATTAAGGACATGACATCCGATGAAACGGAGACGCCGTTTGTTTACTTGGTAACTGTTCACGCTAATCCACTTTCCATGAGCGTTATGGCCATTGCTGGGTGCCCGCGGGTCCTTTGCCATTCACCAAAGCAAGGAGGAAGTGCTTTTACCCGTTTTGGCGAATGCAGAAGTAGGTTGTGCATATACCAGCGGGATTTCCCTGTGTATTCACGCTTTTTATAAAAATAAATAAATAAATAAAAACAATTTTTAAAAAATGAAAATGTGTCGTTGGTATTTTCATGGCAATTAGAATGGGTGAATTTTTGCTATTTGCGGCGGATAGGGAACGGGCCCGATCACCCACAAATAGTGGGGGCCCACTGTACATGTATACCTCAAATACGTGACGTGCGGCGCAAATGATGTTTACGCCGTGTGTGAGAAAGCACAAGTGAGCATTCCGGGTGGCCGTCATTGTTTGCACTGTATAGTTGTGTGCCACGTGGACATACTGTAAGTCTCAGGTTTCATGTCATGCTTTGACCGTGTACAATCAAACTGCATCAACTCACTACTGATAGCCCCATGACACCGAACCAAATTGATAAATTACAGACCAGGTCTTCATTTTTAGTGTTTTATTCTTCAATTGGTGGTATTGGTCATTAATAAGTGAAAGTAAATGATTCGTCAGAGCAGTAATTGCATGCATTTGATCCTAATCAGTGTTAAAAACCAAGGAGCCTTGCTCAAGCAGCATGTATATTATTTTGCATGGCAAACAAATGATTTATTAGCGAGACCATTCCCATCCCTTGTGACAGGCTTGTATTTTTCTTTAACACAGATGGAGCCTTTCAATGAAAAAGAAAAATACTGGATAAGCCAGCACAAGACCCAACAAGTCATGAGACAATGAGTCATCATTCATTTAGCTGGAAGAACCTACAGTTTATGAAAGGCCAGATGCTGTATCTGTTCATATGGCTAGAAAAACTGTTTTGTTTTGTTTTGCAATAGAGATTGTGTAAACAGGGCGGCCTCACAGTTTTGAGGACCCGGGTTCAAATCCAGCCCCGCCTGTGTGGAGTTTGCATGTTCTCCCCCGTGCCTGCGTGGGTTTTCTCCGGGTACTCCGGTTTCTTCCCACATCCCAAAAACACGCATGGTAGGTTAATTGAAGACTAAATTGCCCTTAGGTGTGAATGTGACTGGTTTGTTTGTTTATATGTGCCCTGCGATTGGCTGGCGACCAGTTCGGTGTACCCTGCCTCTTGCCCAGAGTCAGGTGGGATACGCTCTAGCACGCCCGTAACATGGGCATTATTGTTCATTCATTCAATGAACAAGTGAAACTCCGAAGTACATGTATGTCAGGCAGCACTGGTGCGTTACTATCTTAGAATGAAGGATTTGGATAACTATGTTTAGGTATTCTGTATCATAGTATGATACTGGAACACATGTAAAGTAGTGACACAAGATAGAGTACATGTCAAAGGTCACTCTTTGGAAGCAGTCCACACAGGTTGTTTGTCATTGTTGTGTATTTATGAATCTATTTGTGTGCAAGGGTTGCTGCCCACTTTTATCTTGGTATGCAAGTCAAGACATATCAAACATTGCCATCGTATAAATAGAAACTCATTGTGCAAGTGTCACTGAGTTCACACCCCTCAAGAACCGGAGATATAAAAGGTCTACACACTCCTATTCAAATGCCAGGTTTTTGTGATATGAAAAAATTAGACCAAAATAAATCATTTAACAACTTCATTCACCATTTGACCTAAAACCTGCACAACACAACTGGGGGGGGGGGGGGGAATTTAAATCTTTTCAAGAGGGGAAGAACAAATTGAAATAATGTAGTCTGGACTCTCTTGGTGGCTGCATTCAAAACTAGCCAATCGTATTCAAACGTTTTATTTAAACTATCTCTGATTGACTCCAAATAAAAATCCAGCTGTTCTAGTAGGCTTTTCCTATGTTTTAGGGTATTTGCAACTTCCTGGGTCCTCATTTCTCTGTTTACATGCTAGCTCCTCCCACCAGAAATTCCATCGAGGAGACGAGATTGACAAAGGAGCGAGGCGGTAGAAATATTTGGGGAACTTCAGACGATTCTTCCTCGATAACATAATTTCACGGAGACGTCTACTAAAGATGACACCGCCTCTTTGACGTGTGTCAATAATGAAACGTCTGTATGGTTTAATTATTACTATCACCACAAATACCCCCTTTTTGCTTTATATTTCAAGTGGGATTAAAGCCAAATATAACCAACACTATTACTCTTCACAACGTTGCAGATGCCCACCCGCCTCCTTTTTGATGCAATTACAACTTGGATTAACTCAATAGAGCGAACATTGTGGACTACTATTAAATTATAAAGAATAACAATGTAGTAAGATGAGATTTTTTTACTAAAAAGGCAGGTCTGGACTGAGGTTTGAGTGGGCTGTCCTATTTTGTTTTCTACTTAGGTAACAATAACACACACACTTTCTCACATGCTTTACCCAGTTTCCTATTCCCTTCTATGACTACCTCCTTTCTTTCCCTCCACATGCACAACCAAACAGGGAGTAATATGAGCTGGAGTCTACTATCTTTTTATTTTCCTTCCCTGGTGTATTTATAGGCTAGGCCATCTCTGCCATCCTATTTGCTTAATAGGTGGTCAGAAACACTGCCTAACAGTGTAAACTGGAGGCGTTGAGAATGTTTTATGGCTTCCAGATTTGGAATGCATCACCTCCTGGCCGCTTGGGCCTGGTTACAACACAACCAGTCCGTTACCGCTATCTCCAGATAGCTGCACAAAGATGAGTCATTCAAATACAGAAATGGAATTGAAACAGCACAAATAGGAGTAAAATCTCTATCCCAAATTCTTAATGAACACAACCAATATGTACTAATAAAGTAATAGGTTTATGTTTGTATTTGTTAAACTTGAGGCTTGCATTTGTTAAACCCCAATACATACATAGTCGCAACACTCACGACAACGAATTGTGGTGACTACCTGTCAGCAACATAAGATACCATCATAAATGTGTGCATTTTGTCCAGCTGGTGGTGCTAAAAGACAGCTGATATGGTCGCCACAATCACTTTAACTACAGTACTGTGGATTTAGATTGTAGATAGTCATTCTCAAACTTCTTGCACTAAGTACCACATCAGAAAATATTTTGCTCTCCACGTACCACCATAATGACCAACACTGGAATACTGTAGTGTGGTAGTCCTAGTGTTCATCAAACACTTTAATTTTCAATATTACTGTAAGACACTATATCATTACTCACAACTTGAACATGAGCACTGTGCTGAAAGGAAATGAAAAACTACTTGATTCAATTAACATTTTGCACAAATTGTTAAAAAAAATTTACTTAATTAAATTACATTACATGCAGATTACATGCAAATGTATCATACTTAAGTTAAATACAACTGAGCTGCATGTAAGACTGTACTGGATAAAAAAAGAAAAAGTTAAAGCCGCTGTTATATTATGCACATTTTGATTCAGAGATTATTTTGTATACCACTAGTGAGAGCCCATGTACCACTTGTGATACGAGTAGTACACACTTTGATAATCACTGTTGAAGTGAAGTGAATTAAGTAGTTTCCAATCACCATTATTTATAGATTATAGAGGAAAAGTTATCCTAAGTGGCAGTAACAATGAAAAACTTGGTCAGATTGGTCAGAACTGTGATCATTTAATATAAAATAATCTAAATATACCCTAAAAATCAATAATAATAATCCATAACCCATTCATTAATCCTGAAACTCCAGTAGTCCTTGTCTTAAATATTTATTTTCTTAATTCCCTGCTGTTGTGGAACCAGAACCTGTGATTCTCATCATCACCCCCGTGACCTACTTTTGCACTCACAGCCCTCCTTTCTTACTCTGCATACAAAATAAAAATGTTAAAATGTCCATATGACACTACATTGCTTATTTAACTGAATAAGTGGACACTGACGTCCAGTGCTTTGAACCTTACAATTTTCCTATCAAGCCTCTCAGGACTCTCAGCCAGAGTCAATACTGCATGACCAACTTTTTGTGTACCAAGGACTGTGATCTGGATATTCTGCAACTATATTTGTGCATTTGAGCCAGTTTGCTGTTTGACGAGGAGCACTGAATGAAGACTGCTACATGAAGAGGGCTACACACATACTGACAATCGGACCAAATTTGAGCAATTTCCCTCCCTTGCAATCAATGCAGCAAAGGCCCGATTAAAAGATTATCCTGGCCGAGTATCCTGCGGTGTGTGGTATTTTAAGACTAATTTTTCCACCCAGATTCACTCAAAAAACAGTCAGCCTGGCAACATGATCAATATTTGCGATTGTTCAATTTGATGTCACAATCAGGGAGTTTGGCCTAGTCACAAACTCTAATCAATCTTCACAATCAGGGAGTTTGGCCTAGTCACAAACTCTAATCAATCTAGTTTCCAGATAACAGTAAACTTAGCTTCTATTTCTACTTTGCCTCGCTTAGGTCAGTCTTGGTAGGACAACAGACATCCTGTTACATGGCAGGTCAATTCAAGAAGACATTCTTTTAAAAAATTAGGAATAAACTTTTTATGCTGGCCTCATTTTTCAGTTATTTTACTTTTTTTTATTTATTTATTTATTTATTTATTTATTTTTTATTTATTTATTTTTTTTTAAATTGTATATGTTTTAAAACAGCTTCCCATTTCAGAACTTGGTCAATTTAATATGGTTATACTATATATTTGTATTATTATTATACTGTTATTTTTACAAATTATTAAACAGTCTGAGATGCGAGGATTACGTCCGATGCCAGCGATATGTTAAATGTTATTGTTTATATAGTTAATAAAGGTTAAATGACGATGCCAGTTTCCAGGCTGAGACAAAGAACTCCAAATATAACTCATATCAATGGGAAACTTCAGTCAGACTTTGTAGGTTCTCATGTGTCGGGGAATATAAAAGTGCTTTTTAGTTACTTACGGTCTGTGGGTCGAGCCGTGGGTGTTTCTGTGACAGTGGGCGGCACCCACTCCACCCTACTGTCAGCCAGACATGGCAGAGGTGCACTGGGGGCAGCAGGCGGCAGGTGGTTGTTGTTCTCCACTGCAGCGGCTGGCACGAAACCATCTGGTTGTCTGAAGCTCGGAATTTCAGGCCTCCGGGCCACCTCGACCGGACTGAGGGAGGATGACGGGAGCTCCGCTCTTCTCTGAGGTGGCTCAGGAATTCTAGAGACGGGTGTGGACGAGAGCTGGGCGTCCGTCCTCCTTGGGGGTGCGGGTGGCTCATTCAGCCGTGCCATGCTAAGTTCTGCCCGCCTGCTTGTGGAACTGGAGATGGGATTAGGAGAACTGTCAGGTGGGGTGCTCCGACTACCCAGGCTCACCTCAGGTCTCTTAAGACCAAAGCGGGTGATGCCAGCACTGGGTGAGTTATCAATCTGCTTGGAGGAGACCTCAATGGAGATTTCAGTGCGGCGAGAAGAAGCCGCGTCGGGGTTGCGACCCCCTGATAACTCAATGCGTCTCATGCCGGTTTTTGGGGAACGTGGATTGGAGGAGTCGGAGTTGCGGGAGCTCAGGTCATAACTCCTCTGGCTGGACGTCGAGGAGAGGGATGAGCGGAGAGGGTTGGTGGTCCGACGGGACAGAGGTGAGGGGTGCGTGGATGAATCCGTGTCCTCCACTTCAAATGACCGTTTCAGAGCTGGAAAACAAAATATTTCTGGTTAGGCATGACACAAAAGACTGAAATTGGCTTTACTCACCCTGAACCCATCCTTGCAGAAGTATGCAAAAAAAAAAAAAAAAGCTAAACAAAGCAAAGCAAACATGATCTAAAAATGACAAGTTAGGCAGGGCCGGAAACGCTTGTATTTAAGGCCGTCCAACAAAGAGAGGGGATAATCCTTCAGTGTGTGGTGTCATTTTTGGGAGAAACACGCATTCCTTTTTTGAAGCTCCTTCAGAGGTTCATTCTATCCAGAGGAACTTAAGTTGCTTACGCAACTACAAACCATCTAACCACAAACGGGAGTAAAGATGCTAAGAACAAGAGAAGTGTGCGTGAAAAATAAACATTTGCACTAAACACTTCCACATACTTATGCATGTTTTCTTTGCTTTGGTTTTGTTTTTTTTTAGTCACGGCGGCAATCCACCGTTTCAACAAACGTTTAATTTTAAGTTTACACACGCTAACCTCACCTGACTTGACTCGTTTCACATAGCTCGATAGCATTGCGCTGGTAAAATCCAAGTAAAACACTCGCTGAAAAATAATGTTCACCTTCGTCAAAAAAAATGAAACAAATGTAGTCGTCAAACTGCCGGTTCGAACTCCAGCTCAAGAACCAATTAAAGACGCAGTATTTTACGGGGAGAATTTACGTCGACATCAAAATCTTGGTGGGGTCAGACGTTAAGAACACCTGTTAAACAATTGGCGCATGCGCAGCCATCGCCTCGTGCGCCTCCTGTAACCCAAATTGTTCATTTGAATAAAGTTTGTTATTCAAAATAATAGTAAACAGTAGTGTCTGCTAATAAGGCCAATAGATAAGATTGCGTAGATACGCCAGCGCAACGAAACAGCCCGGCTAATCAACGTGCTTATATAGCGGCCATGTTGGAAATGTCGACGTTCCCATAGAAGGCAACATTGAAATTAAGTCGTAACTTGCTTATTTCTCAATCGATTTTCATGACGATAACTGTTTTGTCAACGCCAATGCCTATGCTATAAATAGAGCATTTAAAAAAAATCAAAGAATATATCCAAATATATTTTTTCATGTGAAAGGGACTCCGTTCCTTTGGCGTAATTGTACGCCGTTTTACGCAACCGTATGCAGCACAATGTACTGGTATGGTTGGTCTTTTGGTTTTCTTTCTTTCACTTCCCTCGCTTCGCCGGCACGGAACTCTAAATGGGCGTGTCGCATCTACCAACACATGTGTGAGATGAGGCATCTATTTTGTGTATGATGTATGTGTTTGTTCAGATTATTTGTTTAATGTCTAAATATACTCACTTGATTCACCTACTCAATCTAATTACATAATACCAGTACTTGTTTTTTTAATGAGGGGCATAAATTCAGCAATATATTTATTATTGTGGTTAAGCAGTTTTTCAGCAGTGAAGGCATACACTGCATCATACTGAGAGTTGTGTGTGTGTAATATATTGGTTACAATATTTAACAACATTCAGCACACTAGTAGAACAACTCGGACTAGGGCTGCATGATATTGGAAAAAAATGACATTGACATTTACAATCTAAAAAAAAACGTGAGGAAGATCGTGTTGCTTGAATAGTGTTTTTTTTTGTGTTTTTTAATGGGGAATTAAACGAAAAACAGGACTTTTGTCCTTAATGTGCAAACAAAAACACGTAACACGGTATGGCATGATTGATGGAGAAAGGAGATTGATAACTTTGCATTCCTTGCAGCTCTGGCTGACTATATGAACAAAATAATGTATCTATTATATTACAAAACAAAATAAATTTCATATATCATAGTGTGATTGTACAGTATTTTAACTAATGCTTTCTGATACAAATAATAATTTCCCTAGTAATCCCGTTTTACAATTATGTACTGTATTACACAAGAACATATTTACTCCAATGTACGCAGTGTCCCTGAACGCACCTCGCGCACTCATGCAGCTTCCGCGTGCCTGCCTAGTTTCATCCTGAAGAGCAAAATAGAAAATATAGCAGGTGTACAATATTTTAATCTTTGCGCATGTCCAAACAGGTCCCTCTGCTGGTCACTTGTGATATTACAGTGGATTCTCTGTAGCACACTAACATAGCAGCAGACCCTGTGCTGTGACTACTGGGCACACAATATCGTACAGCCCTAACTAGGATGCACTACTGACTATGTCTTACTAGCCCCATTTTTTTCACTACTATATAATATTTCTGCGTAGAACAACTACAGGTTACTAGTGAGGTAAAACTGCACTAGTCGACATCTGCATGCCACTAGTACTGCTAGTGAAGCACTAGATGTTATTTAGTAGAATTGTATAATGTTACTAATAACACTAGCAGTACACAGTTGTCAACAATTGTAAAGTTTTGTCTCACTAGTAGCATGCAGTTGTTCTTCTAGTGTGTTGTAGTCATTGTACTAGGGTGCTGAATTGTCTTGCTAGCGAAAGCAAAGAGCATATTACTGTAGTATATGGACAATTCAATGCACTAGTGGGATATCGAATAAATTCTCAAACAGATTGCCATACTGCAGTGCGTTTCCACACCACTGCTAAAGCCACAATAACAAACCTACTGTGAAATTAATAATTCTCTGACAGCGTCGCTATTTTCTGCTAAGCACAACAACAAATCCACTGAGTTGTTGAAAGAGCGCTCTCTCTGTGGCCACCGTTTGCTTCATGACAGATGTGAGGGTGACACCTCTGCTACGGCCCAGACCACAGCAGCTACAGGCCATGCAGCAATAAGTCTCTGTCCCAAATAAATACTCAGCCTACGCAGGCATCTGGCTCGCTTATAAGATAGGCACCAACATGGGAGAAGATGTTCTTCCTGCAATACTTGCTGTTTTCACAGCGCTTCTGTGGCTGATGGTAGTAAGCGAGTGAGTCAACAGAGAAGCAGCTGGCTCACAGTATTCACTCGGTGCAATGCGAAATACGCCGTGTGAATCAGCAGCGTTATCTGTACCCAAATTTACTTTGTACAATGCTCATTATAATCCCTCGGTACTTAGTTTCACTTGAATTACTAATCAGAATTTCCTACATGATGAAGTTGACCATCAACCAAATATGTCACATTGATGCCAAAACAGATTTATAATTGAACCTCACACAACACAGTTCTGTGATGGTTGACTTCAACATTGTTCTAATTTCGTATGGGACTACATATCGTCGCATGTCCAAATATGGTCGATTTCATATTTTTGAAAAATCGTTACTATTGGTCTGTCAGATGTCACCACACCGTTTGCTATTTTTACACGTTATTAAGCAATTTAAAGTGCTAAAAATAGCTTGAGAGCAACTCTATTAACTTTCTTGAACACTTGCACTGTCTGAGAAGTGTCGTAAAATTCTGCCTCTTCCCTCACTCTGGGGGTGCCGTGTGGCATTATGTTGCCTCAAGATTGAAAGTCTTGCTGAGTAAGCCTATTTTGTTAAAAATGGATATCTGTCAGCGGCACGGTAGACGACTGGTTAGAGCGTCTGCCTCACAGTTCTGAGGAGCGGGGTTCAATCCCCGGTTTGCAGGTTCTCCCCGTGCCTGCGTGGGTTTTCTCCGGGCACTCTGGTTTCCTCCCACTTCCCAAAAACATGCATGGTAGATTAATTGACAACTAAAATTGCCCGTAGGTGTGAATGTGAGTGTGAATGGTTGTTTGTTTGTATGTGCCCTGCGATTGGCTGGCAACCAGTTCAGGGTGTACCCCGCCTCCTGCCCGTTGATAGCTGGGATAGGCTCCAGCACGCCCTCGACCCTAGTGAGGAGAAGCGGCTCAGAAAATGGATGGATGGATGGATGGATATCTGTCATGCTTTGTTGAAGAAGGAAGCGGTCAACCTCAAGGTAAATTGCCTCCAGATTAATTTATGCCAAGTACACTGCTTAGTCAACGCAACATTTTATTAACTTCATCACTCATGGCTTACAAATTTACAATAGAGTTCGGGAAGATGATGTTACCACAGTCATTTGAGTTTGTGAAGTATTAAAGGCATTTTGTCTGATTTGGGGCGCAGTTTGATCTGCACAGCTGGCGGCGCCGACTTGTCCGTACCATTTTAATCAATGACAGCCTAATAAATTAGCAATTTGTATCTGCTTAAATTAACAATTGAACATAATTTGTGGGTGGTACTGTGTTGATGTTGGTGTGTAACAGTATATGATAGCAATATAAGGTATAATACCAACTTGAACAATGCAGTGTTTGGTAACTCAAGCAAGATGGTGGAATTCATTTATTTATGTATTTTTTCCTGAAAAGTTTTCATTTTGGAGATGCGAGGATTCCGCCCAACAACGACAATATGAAAATTAGCATTTGACTAAATCTGGTGTGTTTACAGCAAAGATTTGTACTGTACCATTCAAATAAATGTCATAAAAGCACATGGAGTTATTGCTTTAAGTGTTAACAGAGCTGAGGTTTGACATATTGCAAGACTGACTTATACTTTTCTAGAAAATGTTTGAAATTATACCACTGTTGGGGCGTTGGATTTAGGAGGTTCAACTGTATAATTATAATAAAGCCACTATTGTTCATGCACTATATTTCCTTCCTGATCCAAAGCTTACTGTATTCCCACACAGTATCAGTCGACATGCAAGTCAGGGCCTGAGGTAATATGGTAACTATCAGTACTTGAGTGGCTTTTGTAGCTAGAATACCAGAAAAAAAACAAGTTCCCGTGGATGCTGCATATCATTTATTTAATGCATCCCTTACAACAAGGTATTTTTTTCATCATATGATGTAATTTCATTTTGGTAGCTCAAACTGGCGCAGCCGAGGTGTAGAGGGGGTTTGGTGGCCTCAAAATTGCATCTCTGCTTTTTGCAGATGATGTGGTTCTGTTCGCTTCATCAAGTCGTGATCTCCAATTCTCACTGGAGCAGTTCGCAGCCGAGTGTGAAGCGGCTGGGATGAGAATCAGCACCTCCAAATCTGAGACCATGGTCCTCAGTCGGAAAAGGGTGGCGTGCCCTCTCCGGGTCAGGGATGAGATCCTGCCCCAAGTGGAGGAGTTCCAAGTATCTTGGAGTCTTGTTCAAGAGTGAGGGAAGAATGGAACGGGAGATCGACAGGCGGATCGTTGCAGCATCTGCAGTGATGCAGACTTTGTATCGGTCTGTTGTGGTAAAGAAGAAGATAAGCCGAAAGGCGAAGCTCTCGATTTACCGGTCGATCTACGTTCCTACCCTCACCTATGGTCACGAGCTGTGGGTCGTGACCGAAAGAACATGATCCCGGATACAAGCGGCCGAAATAAGTTTCCTCCGCAGGGTGTCCAGGCTCTCCCTTGGATATAGGGTGAGAAGCTCGGTCATCCGGGAGGGGCTCAGAGTAGAGCCGCTGCTCCTCCACGTCGAGTGGATCCAGATGAGGTGGCTGGGGCATCTGATTCGGATGCCTCCCGGACGCCTCCCTGGTGAGGTGTTCCGGACACGTCCCACCGGGAGGAGACCCCGGACACGCTGTAAAGACTGTCTCTCGGCTGGCCTGGGAACGCCTCGGGATCCGGGATAAAGAAGGGCATAGATATTTGAGCAGCTTTTGCTAATGACAGCCATTTTCTTTGACTGCACTCGTATATATCGGCGACAGACTCATCAGTCACCACGCTTCGCTTTTCAGCCACAGCTACAGATCAAATTATAAATTTTGTTACATTTTATTGTAAAACACAATAGATTTATACTCTAAATACTGTATTGGTACGGCTTGGCAGCTGCCGGCTGGCTCTCCCTTCATACCTGAAAACATTTGTTTTTGTTGAAAAAGCGAATGTGATACGACATTTTTGATCCGACGCGTGAGGCCCAACCCAACACGCATGTTCTCAAAATGTGGAAGCAAGCTGGAGCAAGCAAAGAACATGCAAACTCCACACAGGAAGGACAGTCGAGATTCGGACCCAGAACCCCAGGACTGAGAGGCAGACGTACTAGTCACTACTCTAATCCACCACTTAGTACCTGGAATTATTCTGATTCATTATTTGCCATTTTTTTCAACTGCAATGTACTTATGAACACACACAACACGATTCAATGAAAAATAGCATGAACCGTTCAAACACACTTATTTTAAGTATGCTTTAGTTTCTCTTGTTTCTCTTCTCTTGAATTACTCTTTTCTATACGAGAATAGTTTACAGTTTATGTATTGTCATTGTAAACAACAGCAACAACAAAAGGCACGAGTCGAGCGCCGTGCTTATCCCACAGACTGTGTGTGACCATGACTGTGATATAATGACACGTTTGCCTGCTGTTGTGCTAACTGTGGTGAGTCCGCTGTGTGACGACTGAAACAACACGCCGACAGCCTTGTAGACGCGGTGTGTGTGTGTGTGTGTGTGTGTGTTCGTCTGTGTATGTGTGTATTTAAGCACAGCTGGAGAGCAAGGTTAAACACTGCTTTGCATCATGCATGTGCACGGATGAGGGCGAGAGTTAGAATCTCGGCCCAAGCCTTGCTGTGCGGAGTTTGCATGTTTTCCTCAGGCTTGCATGGGTTTTCTCTGGGTATTTTGGCTTCCATGTTATGTTATGTATGTATGTATATCCAATGTGTGAACTCCGCTGCTGCCTCCCTGCTGCAGCCGTACAACTGGTGTCATGGACAAGGAAACTTATCTTTGCTGCTGAGTGTAACGCAACCTGATAACACTGACAAGGACGGAGACGGCAGATGAAGGCTATCATCGGCTTTACTTACGGGAAAATACCTCCTCCTCCTTCCTCGTGGGTTCGCCATATGAAAATGATGAAAAGATCAATAGTTGAGGACATACTTCTGATGGATCTACTGCAAATGTTTCCATCTTTGCCTCACCAAATTTAATAACACACTTTTATGTTTGACTCACTATAGCTCTTTTAAATAGTTTTACCCTTGCTATATTATACTTACGAAACAAGGAAACGATCAAAGATTCCCTGCATATGTAAAATAAACAAATACTTCTCTCATACCTGTACAATAGAAATCTTGCTGCATGTTCAGTTCAGACTTCTGTTTTCAGATGGCAGTTTGATAACATCAACACCATTATTCCCCCCTTCCATGAAGCTAAATATTATTTTGCAGTGATGTAGAACTGCACTGCATAATGCTGAAAGGAGCTTCTGATATTTTTGACCCCCCCGAGCCATAAGGTAGCCAATATATTAGGAACTGTTCTCAGTATGATGAAGTGGACTAGTATAGTGGTACCACTTTAAAAATAGGTTACCCGTTGGTTTTTGATGAGTTAGTTATGTGTTAGTAAACCATTTGTTGTTTTTGATACACGGTATTGACATTACATGGAGGAGATTAATGAGAAAAGCGTATAATTAATGAGAACATCGTATAACCACAATATCGGTATTTGACACTTGTGAAATGATTCTGTAAAGTTGGTGAAATATACAGTATTTATATTTTGACCCACTTGCCAAGTAGAACTCAAATAGTATGTTAACACTTGTTTTTCATTGATAAAAAAAAAAAGATGATTAAACATACTTCTTCCTCTTTGACAAAATAAATAAAAACAAAGTGTGGCTTTATAAATAGATATGATGATAAATAGTGAGCCAGCATATATTGTTGTATCACAAGCCTTTCTAAGTGTGCATTAATGAATTATAACTAGCTTATTAGGGCATTACTAACATTTATGAATAGTTTATAAACCCTTTATAAGGCCTTCTCTGCTGGCCTAAACATTATCAGAAGTACCAACCTACATTTATAACCTGACTTTTAATATTTGTTACATGAAATTATTGCCTCTTGGCTGCACTGCTTCTATTAGTGTTAAATAGTAGCAATGGAATGTTTCTTTAACTAATCAGATTTCAAATTCGCCTCACAGGACCAGCTGGCTGGTCAGCATTTTTACATCATCTGATTGGTTTGACTAGCAAAACATCAACACACATTAGTACATTAGTACATTTAATAATCAGCATCTCTGGTGAGTATGATGTATTTTAGTAAACAAATCTTTGTCATTTTACTGGATAAATATTGATTTTTGAACTGCACCAGATGATGTACGTGGTTCAGTTTGATGCACTTATGTTGCGTTTTGCATACTATTGAGGTTTTCTATAACTGCAATGTTATAGTGGTGGTATTAAGAGGTGGAATAAGTCAAGGTAAGTCCCCACTGAGAGCCCAAGTACCAAATACTCTGCCCTCCACTGTTACACTACGTATTGTGAAGTGTACCCCTCCGACAGTGTCAATCAAAACAGTATTTTCAGCAGTTGTTTGTAATATAGCTCTTGTATTGGATCTCCTCTGACACTGAACATTTGTGTTATAGCCTCGTCACCCACAACAGAAATCCAGCTCCAATGGAATTTCCTATCCCTGAGCCAGCAAGTCTCCCTGGCGGTCTGAGGGAAAAAAAAGCAAGGAGGAAAGAGGTCAACTGAGAGAAAAGAGATAAGTGACAGCTGGAGCGACAAAAGAAATCAATAGAAGCCAGATGTCTTCTTACTGGGTTATCAGATATCTTTACACTGCACGCAAAGATCCTGTTTTTCAAAAGAAGGCATGGAATAAAATTATGTTAACTGCATCAGGTAAACGGAAAGCCCAGCAGCTTCGTGGGTTTTTTTTTTGTTTTGTTTTTTTGTGGGGGGGCAGGGTAGCTTGGCCTACAGTTTTATAAAAAAATTCAGCAAAGAAAATAAAACCCCAATTCCAATGAAGTTGAGACGTTAAACATAAATAAAAACAGAATACAATAATTTGCAAATGATGTTCAACCTATATTTCATTGAATACACTACAAAGACAAGATATTTAATGTTCAAACTAATAAACTTTATTGTTTTTAGCAAATAATCATTAACTCAGAATTTTATGGCTGGAACACGTTCCAAAAAAGCTGGGACAGGTGGCAAAAATGAGAAAGTTGACACCTGTTTGGAACATCCCACATGTGAACAGGCTAATTGGGAACAGGTGGGTGCCATGATTGGGTATAAAAGGAGCTTCCCTGAATTGCTCAGTCATTCACAAGCAAAGATGGGGTGAGGTTCACCTCTTTGTGAACAAGTGCGTGAGAAAATAGTCGAACAGTTTAAGGACAATGTTCCTCAAAGTACAATTGCAAGGAATTTAGGGATTTCATCATCTACGGTCCATAATATCATCAAAAGGTTCAGAGAATCTGGAGAAATCACTGCATGTAAGCGGCAAGGCCGAAAACCAACATTGAATGCCCATGACCTTCGATCCCTCAGGTGGCACTGCATCAAAAACCAACATCAATGTGTAAAGGATATCACCACATGGGCTCAGGAACACTTCAGAAAACCAATGTCAGTAAATACAGTTTGGCGCTACATCCGTAAGTGCAACTTGAAACTCTACTATGCAAAGCAAAAGCCATTTTTCAACAACACCCAGAAACGCCGCCGGCTTCTCTGGGCCCGAGCTCAGCGAAGATGGACGGATGCAAAGTGGAAAAGTGTTCTGTGGTCCGACGAGTCCACATTTCAAATTGTTTTTGGAAATTGTGCACGTGGTGTCCTCCGGGCCAAAGAGGAAAAGAACCATCCGGACTGTTATGGACGCAAAGTTCAAAAGCCAGCATCTGTGATGGTATGGGGCTGTGTTAGTGCCAATGGCATGGGTAACTTCACATCTGTGAAGGCACCATTAATGCTGAAAGGTACATACTTTTATGTTTATTTTGACAGTAAACTTCAACTGGGAGAGGTAATGAACAACTTGAAGACTTTTTTGGAAGAATTGTTTACGACCTGCCAAAGTGCTGTTTGTTGTGAAGTGAGCTCAGTTGAGTTCACTGCCACCATACAGCGCTTGTGTCTCAAATTTTTGGTCGCAAGTCAAAGCAAAAAGTCAGCCGAGCAACGGCTCGTATCTCGAAAAACTCGTAAATCGAGTCACTCTTATCTCAAGCCACTACTGTACATCATGTAGTTGTTAATTGTAAAAAAAAAAAAAGGCTTAAAATCTGTTTTTACTTATGAAGGATTAAAACAAATCAAGTAAAACTGCAATCATGGATGGTAACATGTACCCCATTACTAAACTGGATATAACAGTGTTCTCTGTGACAATTTATTACAACTACACACTTTGATAATCGTATGGCCATGTTTGAGAATCTCGGTCATACATGTCCGTATTTAGTCTGACAATACGGCCTTTGCTGACTGCTGAAATTCATCCCCATGATCATAGCAATGAAAACTCCCGTCGAATTGCAAATTGCACAACCTGATAGGCATGTAACTTAAAGCATCCACTGTCATAGAACTGTGCTGGATGTGCTGCAGTGTTCTCACAGTGGTGAAATTAATGCATCAACACGCAAAAGCCCTTCCAGGGGAAGGACACACTTCACTGACAAAAACAGTGGCCCATTATGTGACACACACGAGACAAAAAGCATGATTTTAAACCACATGGCGGACATGTCTTCCCCCCACTCACTCTGGTTGTTTTTTCTTCAGAATGCAGTTTATCTTTCTGCTCGTTTAAAGGCCTAACAAGTCAGCGGTACATTCAGCTTGCATACCACGAGCAAACTGGTGTTGACAGAGAAGCCACCCCGGACAGGTGTGGATGCGTTTCCCAATGGCTGTATGCGTGCCATTAAAAGACAGGAGGCAGATAGACACACAGGCTGGGTGCATCAGTGGTGGTAGGGGACAATTGGACTTGTTGCTTCCCCCACCAGGAGCGGAGAAAGCACCCGAGGATGGACAAGCTGCTGAGAGAGTAAGAGGGGATGAACAGCCAGAGGATGAAGAGGAGTGGGAGGTGAATGTGTTGGCAAGGGGCGAGTGATGAGAAGCAAGAGGAGCCCTGACAAGGGAGTGGCTTTGGGGACCATTTGGGGCATGTTTTTTCTAATTGGCCTGCTGCATATATTATAACAATACATTTTAACACAACCCGCATCAAAGGGTTACAAGAAAAAGTTACAATGTTGAACGATAGGACACTATTTTTAAAGACTTTAAATAAAAATTTAACAAAAGTAGAACATTACTAGTAAAAAATATCACACTTTTTATGTACTTTTTTTAATGTTGAAAAAATGTCATGAAAATTTGTCACACAATAGTTTATTTAAAACAATAAAAAAAATAGAATGTTGCATCACACCATTTAAGCTGAATGTTACACGATATCACATTTTTTTAATATCACACTAATAACTTCTGAGTGATTGATAACACCAAGTTGAGAATTAGACTTCTTTAGATATGTTTAAAGACACTATAAAGTGAATTCAGAAATTAGTTTCTAGGTTTGAAGATAATTATGATAATAATAATGGTGGTAACCTACTTGTATAGCCACAGCTGCCCTGGGGCAGTCTGACGAAAGCCATTCTGCACCTACAGCCCCTTCCATCACCACAAAACATCCGACCACATTCATTCGTAGGCAATGTGGGTTAAGTGTCTTGCCCAGAAACACAATGACGACACGCTCGGGGATAGGGACCGGCGACCCTCCGGTTGTAGGTCGTACTCTTACCCTCACCACCACGCCGCCTACACCTTGCTGAAAACATGAAAAGACTGAACTATGTAGTACTGTAATGTAGAGCTATAGCGGTTAACTGTTTTTCACCATTTCGATGTTCCTAAAACGGCTGCCCAATGACGCAGTTAGGGGAAAAGTTCGGAGTCCCCCTTCCCCAGCTATATAAAAACTTAAGCGCATTCTCATTCATTATGTGAATGTCTCATTTACTTGTATTTTTATCTATTTATCCGCTGTTATCCGCTCTTATTTCTCTATTTATATACAGGACTACAGATGCAAACTGGCAGCTGCGATATAATCTGGAAAGTTTTACAGAGATGTATGATTAATGTTCATCAATGTGCACTATCCTTATCCAAAAACAAAAAGAATCAAAACCCATAATGGCTGCTAGTCGATCTATGACTATTAACAAAACTATTTGATAAAGTAATCAAGTATGTTTGCTAGTTGCTAGTTGAACCTGGAAAATGGCTTCTGGACACTGCTTAACCTTCAATGTGTTCATATTTTTTAAATAGTTCTAAATAAATAATTCAGTATCAAAATGCAGTATGTATTAGCAGTAGCCAATTAGCCATATTGTATTAAGCAGCCAGGACAGAAACATGTGTACCACTATACCACATTGCAATAAGTTCAATTTCCATGCTATTATCACACTTTCCCTTTTTGCCATCACTAGTACTTTAAAACACAAAAAAAATCCAAAGAAAGAACAAGAAACTTGCAGGAATAATCCTTCAGATGATTACTGAGTCTTAAGTCTCATGACATTTGCTAAAGTTTGCCAGAGGTGCTTGAGTCTTACGTCATTTCAAATTGTGCAACCCCCAAGGCCAGGGGCGTGAAATTTGAGGTCCCATTGCACTATAATTCAGTGTCATGAGTCATGGCAGCACATCAACAAAAAACTACAACCATGGACGCCACCTGCACAAATGGTGCATTCCAGAGAGCTGTGAAAACTTCCAAGATCAGACCTCCAAGATGAAAGTAAACAAAAAACATGACTGCAATAAGCGTATTGCTAATGCAGATATCTAATATAACCAATACATACAGATAACTACAGTTGATATAATCTTTTACTGCAAATGGCTGGCGACTAGTCCAGGGGCTGTACTTCGCCTCTCGCCTCAAAGTCCACTTGAATAGGCTCCATCTTACAAGTGACCTTAATGAGGATATGCACTATAGAAAATGGCTGGCTGGATGGATGGATAAGTATGTCCATGAACAGGGGGTACACTATCTACGATGGTTACATTAATGCACCCATCCATCAAGCCATCCAATTTTAGTACTTCCTAGCCTGTGTGTACTGTACTTCCCATTAACACTAACTTGTGGACCTCCTGGTAAATCATTGCATAAAGCATGTTGGTGCATAAACCGGCATGAAAATATGAAAATCGCCATAATACCACACAAGACTAGTCATTAGACTCCAATGTAACTTGTATCATTAGCCTAATAACATAATTGCCCAAGTCATTTTTAACTTACTGTTACTAAATAAAAAAAATTCCAATGTGCTTGCTAAAGATTGTGTTAATTCCTTGTTTTCCGAAAACATTTAAATATGACTCAGCCAAGTATGCTATTGTGCTAATGGTACATTAGCATGGTAGTGCAAAAACCTAACAAGCATGAAAATCAATCAAAACTACAATCATGGATACCATCTGCACCAAAGACACACAGTAGGTATAATCTTTGGTAGTTGGAGTCACTTATCTGTTTTGCGAAAGTACAAGAGTGACTCCAACCACCGGAGACTAATTCATTGTGTCTTATTCTGAATCTAATCTAATCAAGGGCTCTCAAACATTCTGGGGTACAAATTAAACTTGAAAAACATTCTTAACAGGCGAACAAGGCCCTCGCAACTATTTTTCAAATAAGCGACTAATGAGTTTAATTCCCCCTAAGAAATTGACATGAGTTGTTCAGAATGTGTTCCATATGACAAGAATGCCCAGAGGAAGGGGGTGTCGCCCAGTTTGAGAAATTCAGGTTTGTAAATCACTGTAATGACTAACAGATCCCTGGAGAGGGCAGTGTTGCATCCCTTTGGATTTGAGATCAGCACAGCTTTTGAGGAGAATATAACGATTAGGCAGTGAATGTCTGCTTCTCACGTCAATTATGAGGGAGAGAAATGCCAACAAGTTCAGGCACCTCGTACTCAGACAGTATGTATATTTACAAATAATTAGTTTACTATCTTTGGTCCCCATGTGTGGGTATGCACAAAATTGATACCACTGATGTACAGTGTGTACCCCAAAGCCATCAGGGTAAATTATGTTTCATCCATGCATGGATCCATCTACGCACCATTGATTTTCACAGCAGGAGCTGTACCGAACTACACCCTGGACTGGTTGGCAATCAATCAATTGCAAGACTACGTGAACTATTACACTATGAAAACATTTTTCTAATAAAACAGTTTGTACCCTTTCCAGAGGTCAAAAAGATATTTCTGTGCATTAGTAATCAAATATAAATGGGACAAATGCAGTATTGTTTGAGGATACCACCCCAAAAAGTACCAGCCTCTTTATGGTCAGTAGCACACTCATATTGTGAGTCAGGTTCCTGAGAAGAAAGGCTGATTGCACCCTTTTTTGGGCTTTGCAGCTACAAGCTCACAACAGCATTAACAAACACAGTTTAGGACACTTTTAGCACGCATTTTCCCTTAAACCACAACCACAGATGTCAAGAAAGCCCTCTTAGTTTTTCCAGATGCTGTCCAGTCCCAATCAAACATGTGGAAAACATCTAAGGCTGCTGTCCTCATGGCAGGGGTTACATATTCAATGACAAGCACAAGAAAATCACTTGAAGGAAAGGAAGCACACAACTAACCTTCAAAGTCTGATATGATCCCCTCCAAGTGAGCGTTGACTGTGGAATCAGACATATTTTTTTTTTTAGGGGGGGACGAGTGTGTTTATCATGCGAGGGTTCCCTTTCACCCAGCAAGGAAACGTCGTCCAAAGAAGCGGTCCAGATTTTAAACAAATCCCAAATTAGGAATCCAGCGCAAAGGAGAAGCAGAGGAGGAGGAGGGAGGGGAAGAAAAGAAAACACCAGATCCAAACTAAAGTCTCTCTTCTCTCACTCTGCTCACTTTTTTCACAACTTCTCTTGCCTCCTCTTTTCCTCCCTTCTGCTTCCCCCTCTCTCTCCCTCTGGCTTCCCTCCCCCTCCTCACGTACATCCATGCTTCCCTCCCACTTCCACGGCTTTTTCACGGGCCTGCTTCCTGTGGCCTTAGTCACGTGACTGAAAGTTGCTCTTGTCAGCTGATGGAGCATTTGTTGTTGATGCTGAGTTTTTCCATCAATGGGATCGGGTGTGCTCTGTCCACTAAAGCAATACTTCCCAACAGATTGCTTTTTATCCTACGAGGTGTGTCAGAAAAGTTGCAGGACTGATGTATGCACTTTTCCAACCTTCTCTGCCACATGTTCATCTACTCCTGGAAGAATTCTTCCAGGATCCTCTGCAGCTCGGTCGTTACAGCCTTATTGATGTCAGCCACGTCTTCAAAATGGGTCCTTTTGGTCACCCCCTTGTGCTTTAGAAAAGGGGGAAAAAACAAAAACTCAGCCAAATCGGGTGACTCAGGAGGATGTTCCAGCCCGGCGATGTCCTCAGCCAGGAACTGTCAGATGCTTATGGCATTGAGAGCAGGTGCGTTGTCATGGTGAAGCTGCCTTCTGAGCGAAGGTTCACAGTCAAAAAATGCAAAACCAAGTGGTATAGAAATTGTTTTGTTCCAGGCATACGAACATAGCAACATTGGGCACATAAGGTGGAAGTGAGGTATGTTTATTTATTTGTTTATCTATTTTAATGTATTTTTTTTCTAGATTTAGGGCTTAGTTTTAATGGGGGGCTTGAGTACTTGTAATGTTTTATGTTTGGCTACTGTTGTGGTTGTTGTCTCCACATTTATGTAGAGACTCCTGCTGCAAAACAAATCTACCTACTGTCATGAACATGGTTAGGGCGACGGCGAGGAACGCAAGGCAAGAACATGGTGGACCCAATTGCAGGGAAGCAGGGAGGCAAGGCAGGAGTGCGGGAATCTCAAAATAATAATATTTAATCACAATGATAAAACAACAGGCGACTATGACAAAAACAACTGGCGACTATGACAAAAACAACTGGCGACTATGACATGGCAAGACATGTGACAACGACAATGAACCGACAAGGACTGAAAGAACCCAGGGAACTAAATACAAACAAATTGACGAGACAACGAGGAACACCTGGACAAGACACGAGTGGCTGGAGAGAGCTGATTGGTCGACACAAAATAGACGAGAACAGGTGGACACAACAACCTAATGAGCACACGACAAACATGGAACACAGGAAAACATGGAACAAAACTAAACACAACCCAAACACAAAACACAGACCATGACACCTACAGGTACCTGGAACCTGAAACTGAGTTGTCCTGACACAACTTTCGCCTCTTCTTGCGCATTGAACGAAGCAAACGCTATGGGATCTATTTGTACACTTGCTCCACATTAAAGTGAAAAAAACTGAAAACTATTTCAGTTAGGGTTTGTTGGGTTGGTTGGTTGGATGGTTGCATGGATGGATGGATGGATGGATGGATGGGTGGTTGCATGGTTACATGGATGGATTGTTGTAAGTCTGCAGATGCGGAGTAAAAACATGGAGTAGTCCATTGCATGCACAGGTGGGTAAAGCCAAAATGTGTACTCAGGTAAAAGTACTGTTACTTCAGAATAACATGACTCAAGTAAAAGTAAAGATTAGTCCGTCATTACTTGAGTAAGAGTAAGTATTCAGTGGGAAAAAACTACTGAAGTTTCAACTGAAGTACTGAGTAACTAGTGGGTAACTTCAGATTATTTTCTTTTTTTTTTTATCAGCACATGAACGTCAAATAGAGAAAAATATAAAATAGGAATACACAAATTCAAAGCTTACCCAACAATATCACTGTAACTCAAACAATGAAAAGTCAAACGAAGGCAAATTCAGCCACAAGAAATGGTTTTAAATTAACTTTCTTTGGTTTGATTTGTGAAACGGCACAATAGGCTCACGAGGCACAGATTACATTTTCCTCTTACTTCGAAGTGGAGTTCTTGTAGGCTGAAATGTGGACATTTTTAGGCAGCCACATATGACAGCGCATGACATATCTGTTCATTTTCGTAGTCTGTAAGGTAAACAGATTGAATGTGAGGCCGGGGATGTTGTGCCTCTTCTGACTGCAAGTCACACGCTGTTTCCTCTGTTGATTCCTGTGTTGTTTCCTCCATTGTTTCCTCTGTTGTTTCCTCTGTTGTTTCTGACATGCTTCAAACAAATCAATCCATTGGAAGACTTTGCTTCTGTGTGGGGCCGCAGAGTTTTACTGTCATATAACTGCCTTGCTCCGTTTGATTGGTAATATGGATCCAAGCGCGAGTGGTCACGTTGGATTGATGTAACAGTGGTCACGTCACACCGCTGAGGCAGAAGTCTCTCTGACAAACCAAAACAAATCGTTTGCACAATCATAATAGTACCATAATAATGTAACTGAGTAAAATAAGTGTTTCTTCTTAACAGGACTACTCAAGTAAAATTAAAAAGTATGTTGCATTAAAACTACTCTGACAAGTACATTTTATCCAAAAAGTTACTTCAGTACTGTAAATGTGATTAAGCATTTTTACTGATCATAAACACAGGCGCACACACCAGCATGCAGATTTACGACAAAAAAAGTCTTGACTCTAGCAAAACCTGCAAACATGGAGCAAACTTGCCTCCCATTTGTCTGCCACTGGACCGTGCAAATATGTAAAAAAGCTAATAGACGCTGAGATTTCTGGCTACAAATAAAGCTGCACATATGGCTGGACTATCGACACTTGAAGTAAGCCAGATATAAATTCTTTGGCACAGGTAAAGTGTCACTGAGCAGTTGGGAGTGGCCATAACTAAATAAGCTTCTGTATCACTAGTACAAGCAATTCTTACTTGTCTGTGACATAAAACACATTTTTCACAGGCGCATACTTCGCAACATGATCTCCACAATAGATGCTATATTTTCCCAGCAGGGGTCAGCACTGTACCTCGAAAAAAAACTTGTTTCCACGGGCAACCTTGTTGTACAGTAACGCGATCTCCAGTGTTACTGTATTAAAACGGCGACATGTGGAGAATCCCACTCTGGGACACACCCTCATCACACTAGTGCAATTCCTCACATGCAGACACACACGTTAAGCTTCGCACACCCACTCCAAAACTCAGCGACGAAGCATGTGGCCCAGCAGATGCACACACAAATATGAAAAGACATTAGGGAACAAACACATGCATGAAATCAGGCCAACAACCGACCCTTGTTTTCAAAGACACACACGCATACACGCACACACGCACGCACGCACACGCATGTCAGTGACAAGCCCACTTCCTTCCACTGCATGTCCTTACAAGCCCAGACAGTGCTAATCCAATCTGCTGTAACAACTCTCACACTGGAGCACCAATAGAATGCTTTTTCTGTTCCAAGCTACAGGAGAAAGAAGTCATTCAGAATCATAATAGTCATGATGAGAGGGGAAGTAAAATGCAACACTAGTACAGTCATCAAGGTTGACTATTCCCAAATTCACCTACAGTGGTGCTTTGAGATACGAGTTTAATTCGTTCCATAACATTTTGCCCTCAAATCATCTTTTCCCATTAAAATCAATGAAAATGCCATTAATTTGTTCCACCCTTCCCCCAAAAAACAAAACAAAAAATGTTGTTGTTGTGTATTTTAATGAGGAAAAACAGCACACACACAACAAACAATTAATATTGTACTTTATAAAAACAGTAATTACATAATAGTATTAAAAAGAGTTAACCAGTTTTTGTCACACAGCATCAATTGAATGGCTGCTCCTTCTGGTGTGCCCACCTTGGTACACCAGACAGATGGAAATACTGTTCATTGAGATGTCGCAACTCCCTGACAAGCTCATCGGTACAGCACTAATATGAGTCGTTCTTCACAGAGGACAAAGAATATATGACTGAGTACTGTTAATGTCTGTCTACTTTCTTTGCTGCATCATTTCTATTCAATCTGTTACTTAACAGGTTATAGCACCACAACATGGATGCTATTTAGCATTAGGATTAAGGTAGCGGACTGAAAGGCTAAGCTATGTGGTTGCTTTAAATACACAAAGTGTGATTCTCAAGTCACTCGTAGGTCAAGGCACCACTGTACAGTAATTGTTGACAAGTAAGTATGCCACATTCTGCAGGTGTTACAACAGCGTGGCTTTGTAGTAAAAGAGTGCAAGTACTAGACTGGCCTGCCAGTAGTCCAGACCTGTCTCCCATTGAAAATGGGTAGCGCATTATGAAGCACGAAATACAACAACGGAGACAACCGGACTGCTGACCAACTGAAGTTGTACATCAAGCAAGAATGGGAAATCTAATTCAAAGTGAGTGAATATTTGCAAAACAAAATAAAAATGTTAAAAATTACATTTATCTGTTTGAACATTAACTATCTTGTCTTTGTTGTGTATTCAATTGAATATAGATTGAAAAGGATTTGCAAATCACTGTATTCTGTTTTTATGTATGTTTTACAATTGAATATAGATTGAAAAGGATTTGCAAATCACTGTATTCTGTTTTTATGTACGTTTTACACAATGTCCCAACTTCATCGGAATTGGGATTTGTACTACTACAACTACTATCACTACAACTACTATCACTACAACTACTACTACTACTACTACTACTACCACCACTTCTACTACCACTACTGCTACTATCACCACCACCACCACCACTTCTTCTACTACTGCCACTACTACTATTACTTGTACTGCTACTACTATTACACAACAACGACTACTAATACTATTATGATAGATAGATGGATAGATAATAGATAGATAATAGACATGTAATAGATAGCTACACGTAAATAAACACATGAATAAATGTTGTAAGAACATTATGAAAATAAATATTCCTCAAAGATGTGGCATGAAGAGTCCAGTACAGTGCATGAGTGTACAGTACAGGTCAGTAATGTACTGTACTGTACTATGTTTGAATGTACAGCTGTTGGTGTTATGTTGCACTGCGGCACTCCAGATGACGAGAGACAGATGCCCGACTGTACTCAAATGTAGGACGGCCCAACAGCGGCACTCTGAGAGGGGAGAAGAGGATAAATATGAAGAAATGGATGCCAGGCTGAGCACGGCTGTCGCAATAGAGTCGTGCCAGGGCAACAACGGCTTGCAAAAGCAGAATGGGCACACACACGCAAATAGACACCGGCATGCAAAGTCCTTCATTAATGCTGTTAACTATCAAACAAACGAATGGCCATAGTTCCTTAACTATCAAACAAACAAATGGCCATAGTTCAGTTTGTCTGTTAACTACCAAACAAACAAAAATGGCCATAGTTCCGTTTGTTCAACAGCACATATGAGTCAGTATGAAATGTGCAAGAGGTTTGTGTGTGTTGGACGTACGCGTGTTACGATGGGACTGTCTGGTTTTCTTTGTTTTCATGGCAACACTCATAATAAGGTGCTGTGCGGGTGTACCTGGCTTGTCTTCACAGGGGAGATGGCGTCAATGAAGAGGAGGAAGACAGGAAGGTGAACACCATTGGGAGGCGATACGCAAAGGAAAACATTACATTAACGCCATTACATACTTCTACCACTACTACTACTCCCATTAAAACTATTTAAAAGACTACAACAAATACTGCTACCTCTATTACTATTAAAATGACTACAACTACTTCTATAACTATGACTACATCTCGAAATAGTCCTACAAACTTGAACTACTACTGCTCTTAGAACTATTACAACAACACTACAAGCTACTACTACCAACTGTAGAACTGCTGCTAAAACTAGGGCTACACAATAACAGCTACTACCACCACTACCGTTACTACTATTTAAACAACTACAACAAGAAATACTACTGGTACCAATAGTACTACGCAACAATTGCTACCACTACTGCAAGCACTACTAGTTCTACTACCACTACTACCGCTTCTACCGTTACTATCATCACCACCGCTACTACTAATACTACTACTGCACAACAATAATAACTACGACAACAATACAACAACAGTGACTACTATTACTACTACTAGTACCACCACCACAACTAATCACCATTCATACTACAACTACTAATACTACACTTCAACAATGACTACAACAACAACAACTATTATAACTACAACCACTACTACTAGTACCACCGATGCTACTTAAATCACCACCATTACTAATACTACTATTACTACCTTTACCACCAGTGGCAGCTAGCCAATAGAGGGCACAAGGATACTGCCCCAACACTTAGTACTCAACACATTGCCTTGAATAAGACAGGCGCAAAAATCTTTACCCATATACTCGTAAAAACTTGTACATGCACAGTAGTGCCTCTTCAATATCTAATAATCTGAAATCCTACTTCAGTACAGAGTGAGTACTTTTGCCATCTCTGGTGGTGAATGTCGGTGGAAAGTATTGCAATGATTGCAAACTGTCTCACATTGGGCGACCCTACTCAACCGCATGAGTGCCTGCACAGCTGTACTTACAGCAGCTGCTTTTTGTCCTACAAAATGTGGAACGGCAGCACCCACACTTGCTTTTGTGCATCTTAATCAAATGCAGCACCTGTTGGCAACATGACTTAAATGTATGTGCGCATGTGTGTGTGTTGTCATATGCATAGGAAGTCACCCTCCATGGAGATGATTATCAATAGTCATCTTTCTTTCCCACCTCGACCTCTCCACGAGTTGACAAGACAGCATTACAGTTCTTTGTTTGCCTCGCTACGCTCACATATTGTTCTACTCAGCGTTTTGCCATGGCGACGGCCAAAACACACATCCATGGGCTCTAGGAAGCAACACGGCCGCAGCGTTCAGTGGCTTCATCCCAAACTAATTTATGGGGGACATTAAAAATGAGACGACTATCAAATAAAAAATAAAATAAAACACATGCTTATAGGAGAAGATTCCATCCGGCACGTCGTGCAACAGAGGAACTGTTATAAAAAGCCACAAAAAAACACAATAGCTCCTAGTATATGATTATAAACATGGGTTACATCATATTTTTTTCATAAATGTCATCATTCAACTCAGCACAACACCTAGGGTGCTATCGTCTATTATTGTGTTACATGTGGGAACAAGCTGCAAAAAGTGAGCCTTTGATTTAGTGTCTGCCTTTCACTTCTGTACGCTTGAATAAAGTTAAAAATTTAAAATCTTGACAAATAAAACTGCAAAAATGTAGACTGAAATAAAAAGAAAGATGAAAAATATGACTAAGTAAAAAATAAAATTGTAATTAATTAATTTTAAAAAATTACAGTTGATTAAAATCAAAAACAACAAAAAAGTAAAAATTTTGAATAAAGTAGCAACAAAAATCAAAATGCAATACAAAGAAATTTAAAATAAATTAAAATAAAATTACATTCCAAATTAAAACTAAAAGTGAAATAAAGTAATATAATAAAAACTGACTAAAAATGATGAATAGAATTAAAATTACAAATATTTAATAAAATAAAACAAAAAAGCATCCATCCATCCATTTTCTGTACCCGCTTATCCTCACAAGGTCCGTGGGCGTGCTAGAGCCTTATTTATTAAATTTTAAAAAGTACTCTTAAATAAGAGCTATACAAAAATAAAAATGTCAAATCAAATAAAAATAACATTAAAACTGTTGAATTAAGTAAAACAAAAAAAAATCTTATTTTAACCAACATGCAAAACATTTTCCAATTATAGTTACATTGCACTGTTTTCGCTAACCTGCATAATTATGTTCAGTCTATTCCCGTTAATTAGCATGAATTTCCAGGGACACTTCCCATCTTTCCTGAATGTTGCAACCTTCGTCAGAAGAGTGACATTTCACCCTGCATTGACTGAGTGAATGTGTCACACTGTAGCGGTCATCAGCTGACCTCACTGTGACTGCAATGAATGGGGCATATGCTGATGGGCTTATAGCCTCCATTCAGCCAGTCTCTGGGGCTGTTGACTCATGTGAAAACAATGCAGGCTTTGCACATCACCGTCACTTCCATGATGGGTGTAGATTAGCGAGAAGACACGTGAATTGATTACACACTACAATATATGCACCCGAGGATACGCAGAAATAATACTGTATGTTATGATGATTTGCCAAGCTTGAGGGAATGGAAAGATGTGGACACAAGGCTGACATATCACGTTCTAAGTCCAACTTGGAGCAACATGAGCAGTCATTTGGGGTCACTTTTCTGCCCATGCGGTGAAATAAATCTTCTTTCCTGCTGTTTTTTTAATCTCCGTCAACTCCTGGGGAAAGTGTCTGGCTCTCAAGCTCTTTTCGATTGGCTGGAGCTGCTCTCTAGGTTTTTTTTTTTTTTTTTTGGGTCATTATAAGTGACAAGTGTAAATTATAGCCGCTTTAAATAAAATACACACGGCAGACACCAGAGCAGTGACGTAAACGCCTTAAGATTCGGATGCATTTATATTCACACAAAGCAGAACCAGGCACACATCCAAATACCGGAAACTTCCCTAGGTATTTATAATTGTGGCTGCAATTTGTAGCACTGTAGAACTGCTATGTATCAAAAAAAGAGTAGTGCTTGTCATGTAGATTATTTAGCTGTGACAAGAGAAAAATATTGATGTATAATAATATAATATAATGTTATTATTTTAATTATTACAATATTTCTTCATTTATCGTAATATTTTTTCTATCATTAGCAATATCTGCTTATTATTGCTGATATTTTTTATCATTATATGTTCATTCACGTTTTTATTATTTATGGTTTCACACCTTACTTCACACCTCTTAGTAAGATACTGCACCTCTTTTATAATGTCAAACAAACTTGACTATTACCATCTTTATTATTATTTTTAATACAACTCTAGGATTATTATTTTATTTAATATTATTATTTTATTTTAATGTTTGTCTTTTTGGTTACCTTATCTCACACTTTGTACAAGAAATTAAAATTGTACTTTTTGATAGAGCTGTGATTATTATTATTATTATAAACATTAAGCATGAACATAGAAGTATTTATTATTCTTATTCGTATTCTTATTCTTATTATTATTTGTGTTATTATATTTTCAATTATTATTTTATTATTTATAATTTCTTTGGGTAATTATTATTTGACACTTAGTAAGATACCTCTTAGTTTGAAGCAAAATTGATTATGTATAATCTATCACTACTTTTTGATAGCATTAATTTTGTTCTTTATTATTATTATTATTGTCAATATAAACATATAAAAAAGTATTATTTTTTACATCTTTTTTGTTACCTTACCTTAACTTTCTATTCTTTGGCTTCAACATTTAAACTTATTACAATTTAATTGAAAAATAAAAAAAATAATAATAGGTAGTAGTAGCAGTAAAAGTAGTTGTATTAAAGATGATAACTGTTCATAATAAGCTCTCAAATTTGTGTAGGTGTACCTAATGATGTGGCTGTGAGTGTATAACTACACACACACACATTGTGCTGCAGACACTTCTCGACCATTTCCATTCCGACTCATTCTTCCCTCCCAATGACTGTACAGCTTCCATGACCACTAACTAACGCGGATGACAAACTCTATTTAATAGATTTGTGTGTGTGTGTGTGTGTGTGTGTGTGTGTCTGTATCTTATTCAAGTGTCTTATTTGCATCGCGGGCCGACTCAGGCTTTCTACATCCTGTTGGCTAGAGAGTAGCGAGTGACCCACAGAGCCACGAGGGACAAGAGTAGTACTGTTCAAACAAGGCTCCTTCCTGTTTGCACTTGAAACGACGACAAAAAGAAAGACAGAGAGAGAGAGAGAAATAATTATCCAAGAAAGAACAGTTTGTAGAAATAATACATATATTGCTCTGTCTCTTAATATTGCACAGCTCCCCAAAAGAAAGCTTGCAGTCAGCAAAGAGGACAGAGTGAGACAATGGAAAATAGAGAGAGGAAAGTGTAGAGGCACAAAGAGACACTTGAAGGCGCTCAAAGAAGAGTCTGTTGAGTGTACTGAATGAAGAAACATGTGTCCTACCTGAGAATTTGTCCCCCTCCATAACCAGATCACTCCCTCCAGAGCCACATGCAGCGTCTGCACTTTGACTCCGCTCTCTCTCTCTCGCTCTCTCTCGCTCCCTCCCTGTCTTTTTTTGGACTTCCCTTCCTCCCTCCTTCCCTCGCTCTCCTCCGCTTCTTCCTCCTCTCCCCGCTTTGATTCCTTCAGTGTGACGACATGGCCCATGTGCAGGTCATATGTTGCTCCCTTCAGATGCTGCCGTCTTAAAGACTGCATTGTTTCCACTGGAAGCATGTGATGGGCTATTTTTGCAAGGCCCTTCCCTAAATGACACTTCCCTGCGATGAATCGCGTGCGGTTACGCCTGCGTGTAAAGCAATACGAAAGTGATTTCCACAAAAAGAGAGAGTAAGAGAGAACACACCAGTCTCTGGGATCAGGAAACGCCACGTGACCCTTGACCCCTTTGCAAATCCCTCACACTGTGCTGAAGGTCAGAGGTCATGTGGTCGTACTCTCGTCGTACTAGAGCGGCTCCAACTACCGGAGACAAATTCCTTGTGTGTTTTTTGGACATACTTGGCAAATAAAGATGATTCTGATTCTGATGTGGAGAGCGCCGATTGGGACATCAACCGCACTCGCACCTCCACTGAATGTGACTCGTGTTATTCGCGGGGGTTACGGAATTACGTTGAAGTGAGGGGAGGAGCTTCATTTACACAGCCATAGCCCTGTCAAATAGAAAATAAGGATTTTGACGCCATCTTGTGACATCTTGGTGCCAAGAATCAATGTTGAAGAGAGGGGCAAAATAAATCTAATGAATACATTCATTTGTATTAACCCATTTTTGGGGTAAAATGGTTAATTACAAAAAATGTTTTATTTAAATGTATTCTTTATTCATTCATCTCATTAAAACATTTGTTAAATGAAGTACAATAAAACATGTTTTATGATATAAAATTGTTTAATTTGTAAATAACAACAAGAAAAAAAAAAAAATACAAAGAAATGTCAGGATTTTTTTATTTATTTATTTGATTGTGTGCCAGTTGCTTTTATGGAAAAATAGTCTATAGGGGGATTGGAAAAGTCACAAAGTTGGCAACATTGAGTAGCCCTTGTCTTGTCACAACACCCTAGCTCTGCCCCCTGTCGATATGCTAACAGAAGCTTTTTATTGATGTGCAGTACTTTGTTTCAACTGCGGCTGTTTTTTAAGGTGCTCTATAAATAAAGCTCAGTTGAGTTGAGTATGCATTATTTGCATGAGACAGTATAGCCTCCCCCACACACACACGAAAAGAAGGGAGTGACTTCAACCAGTGTAATGCAGTTATTCATCTTTTACATATTTTGACAAAGGAATAGCAGCGAAGAGACCTTTTATTAAGACACCAGGGAACTCTTAAATTGTGGGAAAATGCATGGTACGGTCTGGCGCCCTTAAACCAAAGATACTTTGCACTGTGGCGGCCTCTCGTGGTCAAGCTGTGCCAGTGGGTCAGGTGTTTAGCCTGCAAGTAGGCAGTCCTAAAACTGACTGAGGGATTGAATAGATTATAAAATGAAGAGTAGGAATAAAACATTTTTAGTATCTTAACACATAAATGTGTGTGTTTGGGATCACGTGTGTGTGTTTGTGTGTGTATGTGTGTCTTCTTGTCTTTCTATCTTTGTTCAGCACAACCCTTGTCTTCGCAAATTTATCGTGTGAACATTTGGCTGGTCCACGGGAGAAAAATGATCGGATACGTGTGTGTGTGTTTGTGTGCCAGCTTTCCTGCCTGGCATCGCGTAATACGCTCACTTCGCAGACCTCTTTAAACATTTCCTGGCAACGTGCACTCTAACAGAAACGGACAAAAGATAATAACGATCGAGTAATTCATTCCGAGAGGGATCTTAAAGTATGAGGCCTTTAAACACAACATGACACAGCGTTATTACAGTGATGTCATTTTCACACACACACACGACACACACCACACACACACACATCTAGCCATCATTGGTGACACGCACAATACCACAATAAACTTGTGTGTTTGCATGTTGTCCCATTAGCCATCAAGTGTTTATGGGATGAGTTCACATCCTGCACTGCACACAGCCGTATTCAATCTGCACGTGTATAAGTGTGTGCGTGCATTTCCTTCCTGTTCTCTCGCCTCTCTCCCTTTGCCTCGCTCCCCTTTTTTGTGCTGATGCTGCAAAAAGAAGGCGCTCTCTCTACCAAGACGAAATGGCTAATCAGAACTACAATACACAACATTTATATGCTGGGTTTATGGTGATAATTGATTTGATATCCGTCAGAATTTCAACATATGGTTCCAGGCGCTTCATGTAAACACAGCATTGATGGATTGTTAAAGCTAAAGTGCCGTCAAACTTAAGGTGGAGTGTTCTTTTTTGGGGGCGGGGGGGTTAACTTCCTTTTCCACTTGTAAAATGTAAAATATTACTTAAAGGAGACATATGCATTTCTTAAATAATTTTAAACAGTTTCCAGATGTTTCAGTAACGTGTGTGACACGCTTCCCTCAAAATACCCCAACCCAAAAAATTGTAATCTGTTTTTAACAAGGAAAATAGCACTCTAGAATATTCTACTTTATAGAAACATACAGTAATAACATAATTAAATAGAATGTAAAGAATTGGGCGGCACAGTGGCCGACAGTTCTGAGTCAGTTCTCAATCAAAATACAAACAAATAGGAACTTTGCCAGCCCCTCTGTCTGTGTTTACTATATACTTTATCTGTGATGACGAGTTAATCTATTATCTGTTTTCTGTGCAGGCAGGAGACAGTACCTCAGCTCAGCCTTCAGGCTTTCAACATCCTGCTGCTAAAGGTCAGTGACACTGACTTACATCAAAATTCCAGGAGCAATCAGGGATTGCACAGAGACTGGAAGCAGATACCATAGTAACTCAAAAAAAAAAACACAGAAACCTCTAAGTCCTGACAGGGAATCCTGTCCTGTGCAATTTCTGTACTTACCGGGGCTGAGGATGCTGGAGCCATCTTTATCCATCCTTCTTGATCGTGCACTGGCTGACCTCGCTGTAATTAAACACAGAAGTAAAATGATCTCCATCCATCCATTTTCTATAGCGCTTATCCTGATTAGGGTCAGAGTTATGCAAGCAAAACATTTACAGTGAATCGAAAAAACTAAACGTATATGTAGACTCTATACACAAATAGCCACATTTGCATTTGACTGCACAAGGGAAGAATCTAATTGAAAGTCAACGTTCTTAAACGGCATGCAAGAGTTGTTATTAAACCAGCAGCTTGTATAATAATAGCAATGCACGATATAAGATGCAAACTGTTGCTACAACACTGATACAGTATGGCAGAAATCTATGCTGCAACATCTTTGCTGCAACATATACCTTTGGAATGAATTAGAAAAGAGATCATGATCAGTAGACCCTCTCTCACGTCTTATCTCTGTGACCTTAACTGGAAGAATGGACAAACAATTCCCACACTTGTCTTATTGAAACCATTCGTAGAAGAGTGGAAGATGTCATAGATAAATATACCGTTGTTTAGTTGTTCAGTTGTTTTATTCACTAACCAAGAGTACAAAGTATGCAGGTGCAGCCACAAAAAGAAAAAAAAAACAACCATGCCAATACTTTATTACTCTTCTTGCTCCTGGCTACACTTATTTGTACATCAAAGCAACCCGCTGCCCTTGAAGTCGGCGTCTGTAATTCAAACATTGTGTTGATAAAGTGTTGTTTGGCACAGAAGTGATGTAATACACCGCCGCCTGTAGCACTCTGGTTTAAACCGAGGGCAAAGTACTAATATGTTTCTGTCAATCAAAAATATGCATGGAAACGAGGTAAAAGAGTGACACCTACAGAGTTATCCTGGGATATCTTTGTGTGTGTGTGTGTGTGTGTGTGAGCGAGTGCGCACGAAGACTATGCTCACTTGCTCGGTCTTGTCAGAAGCCACGAAAACACACACCTCTCCGTACAAACACACATTTAGCGCAACTTCAATGGGTTATAAAGTAATCTCCCGACACGGGGATCTATGACTCTTTTCCCTTGAAGGGGATTTGTAAACCTCCTGGTTATATTTGCCTAATGACAATGTTATGTACAACTGAGGTCAGTGGAGGCACATGATACAAGAGAAGAATAGAGGCAGTGTTCGTGCTCGCGGAAAAAAACAAGCCATATTTTCAACGACATGAATGAACGTCTGTCCATGGTTGTTATGGGCCTCACCTGACTGATGCGGATAGTTGATGAAGATGTGTGTGTGCGTCTGTGTGTGCAGGCGTGCGTGTGCGCAGGAAGAAAGACAGGAAGAAAGTTTCTAAGAATGGATGTCTTGGATACATTTAAGGTCTCAAAAACCTTGCTGGCTAGTGAGCTACAGTTACAGTAGTTAGCTTAACCGGGTCATCACGTGTGTGTGTGCATGTGTGTGTGTGTGTCTACAACCTTGCAAAGGCTGGTCTCGCCAAGTTACATCCAGGAAGTTGGTCTAAAACTACAAAACTTGTTTGTGTGTAGCCTATAGAACATTTTAAAATAAAGTTGGTCCCCGTAAATGACGTTCAGAAGTTTGGTCCCATAAAATATGAAAACCCGTGTGTGTTTACAACCTTTTAAAAAAAAAAAAAGAGGAGCTTCATGTAGTCAGGCCATAGCCTTGTCTAATAAAAAAGTGTGAGAGCTTCTGTGTATGTGTGTGTGTGTGTGTGTGTGTGCCTGCGTGCGTGCGTGCATGTGTGTGTGTGTGTAGAACATGGTCGGTCAAGTGCATGGCCTGAACAAACATGTCAACCGCTAAGTGATTGGCCTCAGATGACTAGCAAAGGTAAGCAGAGAGGACGGGCTGCAGCACTTAGTCGCACTTGAAACACAAAAGCAATCACACATTCACTCGCACGCACACACCTTATGAATGAAAGGTCACAAAGAAAAACAGAAAAGAAGGGAGGAGTGGTTTGCCAAGCAAACAATACTGCCACACATGCTGAGTTTATTTCCATCAGGGGTTTTATTTATACAGTATTTTAATTGGGAAAAGTAGGAAACACAATTTGTGCTTATGCAGTACAATTAGAAGGTTTGGTCCAGTATATTTGATCTATCTGTCTATCCATTTTAAAATGTTTTACTTTGCAAGAAGGGTCAGGATTTATAATATTGTTTTTCATGTATTGTTATGAGTTTGTTTTCTTTTTACTAATTTCTCTACTAATGAAGGACAGCAGCGGCACGGTGGCCGACTGGTTAGAGCGTCAGCCTCACAGTTCTGAGGACCCGGGTTCAATCCCCGGCCCCGCCTGTGTGGAGTTTGCATGTTCTCCCCGTGCCTGTGTGGGTTTTCTCCGGGCACTCCGGTTTCCTCCCACATCCCAAAAACATGCATTAATTGGAGACTCTAAATTGCCCGTAGGTGTGAATGTGAGTGCGCGTGGTTGTTTGTTTGTATGTGCCCTGCGATTGGCTGGCAACCAGTTCAGGCTGTACCCCGCCTCCTGCCCGATGACAGCTGGGATAGGCTCCAGCACGCCCGCGACCCTAGTGAGGAGAAGCGGCTCAGAAAATGGATGGATGGATGAAGGACAGCATAGCATCACTGCACATTATAATCAGAACTAACTTAACATAATGCCCTCGCATGTGAGAAAGAAGAGCCACTTTTTAGTCGTTCATTGAATGCCGCGAGAACAGTAAAACAGAAAAAGACAATAAGCACACTCACACAGGACTTGCTGTGAGCCACAGCTCACGCATTTGTGTTTAAGGTATTGAGAAACTGAGTGGAGGTTTCAAGCAATGTTTTCGTAATAGAGAAAAACTGTAAATGCAATGTATCTAACACATACACTAATTCAAATATGTTGATAATGTGTATACAATAGGTGTTTTTATAAGTTCCATGTGTTTTAATACGTTTAAATTTAGTTTGTTTTGTCTCCATACCGTGGCACGGTGGACAACTGGTTAGAGAGTCTACCTCACAGTTCTGAGAGCCGGGGTTTAATCTCCGGCCCCGCATGTGTGGAGTTTGCATATTCTCCCTGTGCCTGCGTGGGTTTCCTCCCACATCCCAAAAACATACATGGTAGGTTAATTGAAGTCTCTAAATTGCTCCTAGGTGTGAATGTGAGTGCGAATGGTTGTTTGTTTATGTGTGCCCTGCGATTGGCTGGCAACCAGTTCAGGGTGTACCGCGCCTCCTACCCGTTTGATAGCTGGGATATGCTCCAACACTCCCGTGATCCTTGTGAGGATAAGCGGCTCAGAAAATGGATGGATGGATGTCTCCATACCATGGATTTTTACCTACTGCAGGTGGGTCTGCTGTGTATTTTTATGGCCCCTATTAAACGTTAAGAGTATGCAGCAAACCTTTCACAAGAGTGCTTGCAAACGAGGCGAGAGACAGAGAGGGGGGAGAGAGAGAGAGAGAGAGAGAGAGAGAGCGAAAGAGAGAGAGAGAGAACTGTTTGGCGAGTGCAGATATGAAACAAAGCGAGACGGGCTTTTTACAGGCCGTGTAAGTTGCTTAACCTGGATGCATTCCTAATGAGTGAGGACCACACCAAAACATAGCAACAACACACACATACACACACAAACAGGCAAATAGAAGCAAAGCAAAGCAAATTTATTTATATAGCGCATTACATACACAAGGTAACTCAATGTGCTTTACATGATTAAAAGCATTTAAAAACAGCTTCTAAACATTTAAAACAAAGAGAAAAAAATAAAAGTACAATTAAAACACGGTGTTGACTGGTTAGCACATCTGCCTCACAGTCCCAGCCCCGCCTGTGTGGAGTTTGCATGTTCTCCCCGTGCCTGGGTGGGTTTTTTCCGGGCACTCCGGTTTCCTCCCACATCCCAAAAACATGCGTGGTAGGTTGATTGAAGACTCTAAATTGCCCGTAGGTGTGAATGTGAGTGCAAATGGTTGTTTGTTTCTATGTGCCCTGCGATAGGCTGGATACCGGTTCAGGGTGTACCCCGCCTCCCGCCCGAAGATAGCTGGGATAGGCTCCAGCAGCCCACGACCCTAGTGAGGATAAGCGTTAAAGAAAACGGATGGATGGATGAATCAAAACAGCGTACAGTGCAAGAAATATACAACCCCAATTCCAATGAAGTTGGGACGTTGTGTAAAACATAAATAAAAACTGAATACAATGATTTGCAAATCATGTTCAACCTGTATTTAATTGAATACACTACAAAGACAAGATATCTAATGTTCAAACTGATAAACTTTATTGTTTTTTGCAAATAATCATTAACTTTTTATGGCTGCAACACATTCCAAATAAGCTGGGACAGGTGGCAAAAAAGACTGAGAAATTTGAGGAATGCTCATCAAACACCTGTTTGGAACATCCCACAGGTGAATAGGCTAATTGGGAACAGGTGGGTGCCATGATTGGGTATAAAAGGAGCTTCCCTGAGTTGCTCAGTCATTCACAACCAGAGATGGGGCGAGATTCACCTCTTTGTGAACAAGTGCATGAGGAAATAGTCGAACAGTTTAAGGATGATGTTCCTCAACGTACAATTGCAAGGAATTTAGGGATTTCATCAACTAGGGTCCATAATATCATCAAAAGGTTCAGAGAATCTCAAGAAATCACTGCATGTAAGCGGCAAGGCTGAAAACCAACATTGAATGCCCGTGACTTTCGATCCCTCAGGCGGCACTGCATCAAAAACCGACATCAATGTGTAAAGGATATCACCACATTGGCTCAGGAACACTTCAGAAAACCAATGTCAGTAAATACAGTTCGGCAAGTACAAGTTCCGTTAGTGCAAACTTGAAACTCTACTATGCAAAGCAAAAGCCATTTATCAACAACACCCAGAAACGCCGCCGGCTTCTCTGGGCCAGAGCTCACCTAAGATGGACTGATGAAAAGTGTTCTGTTCTGATGAGTCCACATTTCAAATTGTTTTTGGAAATTGTGGACGTTGTGTCCTCCGGGCCAAAGAGGAAAAGAACCATCCGGACTGTTATGGATGCAAAGTTCAAAAACCAGCATCTGTGATGGTATGGGGCTGTGTTAGTGCCAATGGCATGGGTAACTTGCACATCTCTGAAGGCACCATTAATGCTGAAAGGTACATACAGGTTTTGGAGAAACATATGCTGCCATCAAAGCAACGTCTTTTTCATGGACGCCCCTGCTTATTTCAGCAAGACAATCCCAAACCACATTCTGCACATGTTACAAAAGCGTGGCTTCGTAGTAAAAGAGTGCGGGTACTAGACTGGCCTGCCTGCAGTCCAGACCTGTCTCCCATTGAAAATGTGTGGCGCATTATGAAGCGTAAAATACGACAACGGAGACCCCGGACTGTTGAACAGCTGAAGCTGTACATCAAGCAAGACTGGGAAAGAATTCCAACTACAAAGCTTCAACAATTAGTGTCCTCAGTTCCCAAATGTTTATTGAATGTTGTTAAAAGAAAAGGTGCGGTAACTCAGTGTAAACATGACCCTGTCCCAGCTTTTTTGGAATGTGTTGCAGCCATAAAATTCTAAGTTAATGATTATTTGATAAAAACAATAGTTTATCAGTTTGAACATTAAATATCTTGTCTTTGTAGTGTATCCAATTAAATATAGGTTGAACATGATTTGCAAATCATTGTATTCTGTTTTTAATTATGTTTAAAACCACGTCCCAACTTCATTGGAATTGGGGTTGTAATTTAAAAGTGGAAATGCTCTAAAAAGCATGAGAAAGAAGAAGACCTTTTAACCTTGACTTAAAAACATTCACACTTGGGGCTGACGTCACTTCTGTTGGCAACTTATTCCATTTGTGTGCAACAAAATAGCTAAATGCTGCTTCATCATGTTTGCTTTGGACTCTGTGCTCCACTATTTGACCTGATGTCTGTTGATCTCAGAGCCCGACTGGGTTTATATTCCATTAGCATTTCTTTCATGTATTCAGGACCTAAACCATTTAGTGCTTTATAGACCAGTAGCAGAACTTTAAAATCTATTCTAAAGCTGACTGGGAGCCAGTGTAAAGACTTTAGAATTGGAGTAATATGCTCTAATTCAGCATTCTGAATGAGCTGCAGCTGTTTATTGCTCTTTTTGGGGAGTCCAGCCAGAAGACCATTACAATAGTCAAGTGTACTAGAGATAAACTGACTGAACAGACACAAATATATCTCTCCCTAAAATCTTGTTTTCTTCTGTCGTATTTTGCTGTTCAAATCACACTAGAACCATTCCCCCAGTTCCAAAATAAAAACAATGGTAGTCTTATCATCATTTTCTTTGAGCCAGGAAGTACTATGGTAACTAACAAACTGACAAACTCAAATTTTAACATGCCACATTTTTATAAACATTTTGTAAAAAAATGTGCTGTAATTTGAATCATTATGGAACTTCTCCCCTCACTCTAGAATAAAAAAAAATTATACTGTTTTGTCATCCTGCATCTCCTTGAACCAGCAAGCAGCCTGTTAACTACCAAAACAATGGTCAAATAAATATGCTACCTGTTTTTTGTTTTTTTGGTTTCTTAAGTAGTGGTGCGTTTCTCCCGCTCCATAATCCAAAAAGGTACAGTCCGATCGCTTCATGTCATTGTTTATAATCCAGGAAATCCACAGGTATTTGTTTGTTGCATGTCAAGCCAAATCAAATGTAGAACCTATCGGTTCACAACCCCTAGTTTTAAGTGAACAATCTCATTCATACTCACACTTTGCAATAGTAAACCAAATGCCCATCGGTGAATCCATCTTTTAGACATGTAAATGTCAATGCAAAGTGTTTTACCATACATCTGAACCCCCTCATTATCTTTTTACAGGCTCCCTCTGGGCCTAGAGCCTACCGACAACGTCAGCTATCAGTGTCGAGCTGTGGCCGCATGGCAGAGCTACATTCTTTGCTGCTAATAATAAACACAGGAGGTGGAACCTCCAAGAGAAGGTTCCATATGGCGGAGCGAGGACGACCAAAAGATTGAGGGCCCAAGGATATCAGTGGCGTGGGGGTGTAAATATAATAGGTTGTTATTGTCGTTGTAGGTTGTAATCATGTATAACGGTACTGCATCATACTGAGAGCTGTTTCTGATTGTGTGTTGTAGAACACAATACATTCTGACTGAAGTAATCTCAACTGCATTTCAAATGACTTCTTATTTGAAATTGTTTCAATGAATAACGAATAATAATAATAACGTTGTTTGTTTTGTAGGTTGCAGTAAGTGGACATGACCAGGAAAAGAGCACGCCACATCTGAAAAGACAATGTACTTGCTGGTTGCACTTCCGGGTGCTGAGAGACGACAGTTTGTTACAGCAGCTATGACTCACTTTCTCTTTGATTTCTTTGTTTCTTTCTATTTTATTGCATTCCCCCACTCACCCTCATTTCCTGTTTCTCTAAGTCCAAGATGTAATGTCATAAAATATCAACGTTATCAGATTTATATCCCCTCCTGTTTACGATGTTTCACCTACAACCACAAGGAATGGAGCGGGACAAGAGCCGGCAATGAAGGGAAGTAAAATGAAGGGAGCGAGAGGACTAAATAGGACAGGAGATTTGAACTGTTCCTTCCATTGATCATTATGGGGAATGTGAGGTTACTCGCCAAAGAACGAAACAACAGCTGTTAGAAAACAGCAGCTGTTGATTTTAAACCATTAGCTGCAGCCAACATGAGTGACATCATGCCCGCTATGATCGCAAAATTACATTTTTAGCATCCCGGCACCTTCATACTGGTCAGTAGAGACTTAAATCATGTTTCCTCTCTCACATCTCCAACAGTTTACACAACATGTAGACCATGAAAGAAGAGGGCATAAAAACGTGGGACCTAAAGGATGCCAAAGTGGAATTTTGCATTTGCGATTATTTAGATAAAGAAGGGATTTTTTAAAATAAGGTATTGAAAGGAAGGAAAATAAGACTCCTGCCTAGTTACCTTACTAAATCATCCATCCATCCATCCATTATCTGAGCTGCTTCTCCTCACTAGGGTCGCAGGCGTGCTGGAGCCTATCCCAGCTATCATCGGGCAGGAGGCGGGGTACACCCTTAACTCGTTGCCAGCCAATCGCAGGGCACATACAAACAAACAACCATTCACACTCACATTCACACCTACGGGCAATTTAGAGACTTCAATTAACCTAGCATGCATGTTTTTGGGATGTGGGAGGAAACCGGAGTGCCCGGAGAAAACCCACGTAATCACGGGGAGAACATGCAAACTCCACACAAGCAAAGCCCGCTTCGCAGAACTGTGAGGCAGACGCTCTAACCAGTCGTCTACCGTGCCGCCCTTATTAAGTCAGCGTCTTCAAAAACGTAGTAGCACATTGGGTAGAGCTGCAGATCAGGTTGAGACTGTAAGGATAGCCATGTCCACATCCTGAGTGACATCACAATGAATAAGTAGTGTTGCTATAATGAACGTAAGAACGTGCAGGAAGGTGTGACTTAAATAGAAACGCGATTCATGGAGAACTGGAATATTACATGCTGACTGAGGCAACGGCATCTTTAAAAACAATGCGGTTGCACTTTATGTAGTGATGCAGATCAGGTTGGGACCACAATGATTAATATGTACATGCCCTGACTGACATCACAATCAATCAGTGGTGCTAATGATTAACATGTAGACCACCCAATGACTGCTTAGATACTGTAGATGCTCATACTCCCTGTGAAAGCGCAGTAAAGTAGGAAGATTTAAACATAAAGGCAAGTCAGCTCAAGAATACATGCCAACTGATATGAGTAGCAATAACTAAAGGAAATTTAATAAGGTAATGAAATCTAAGATTATTTTAAAATCATGGTGGAATGTTTTTTGGAGGCAAAGATGGACACAAATAATTTATCGCTAACATCAGCGCTAATTTCTGTTAAAACGTGCATCTTTTGTATCTCTGCTGCAGGGTAAATCAGGGATGTCCAACTCATTTTTGTTTAAGGGCCACATTCTGCCCAATTTGATTTCAAGTGGGCCGGACCAGTATATCTGTGACCGAATAAGCTATAAAGAATAACAATTCAATTTGTTTCCCTTTTTTGGGGTGCAAATGTATTGTCTTAACATTTGCGGTTCTATGGTGCTTGTGTCAAAATACAAGTGTGAGTTTAAAAAAAATATGAATAAATGAACTCAAACTTGCCTGACAGGCAGAAAAATCCCCACCGGCCATATTGGACCGCTTCTGGCCCACGGGCTGTACAATTGACACCACTGGGGTAAATGATCAGAAAACGTCTACATCAACTAGGAGTTGAACCGATTAATCAACTAGTCAAGAAGTCGACTTTACAGCAATGTTAAAGCTTGACGTGGATTAATCGCTAATCAATTGTTTTTTAGCATCTCGTCTTTCAGTTGGCCAATTTACAGAGGAATTTCAACTCAGCCGTCTATTGACGTCGCCAGACTGTAATCCTCGAAAATATATGTAAAACTGCTCGATGATGCAAAAAAAAAAAAAAAAAAAAAGGTCGGGGACATGTCGATAACGTCAAAAATGTCAATGACATTTTCGATTAATCGACTTCGACTTGACTTTCATCACATTATAGTCAGCAACAAAAAATCTTCAGGCGTTCAAGTCACAACACATTCTTTTTTTATGTAGAGGAATTTAAATCATTATTCCTTGCCTTAAGTTAATTGCAATTATGATGAATATCCATTCAAACATAAATTGAAGTATTTAACTGTTATTTTTAATTGATAGCTGTAGAACCATGACGAGCACTCCACCAGCTGCTCTACTGAATGTTATGCACCATCATTTGCGATCAGGACAACCACAGAACTCCAATACCTTATTATTCCATTATCCACGGACTTCCAGGAAGCCAAATTGAAGGTTACGCCATCCATCGGCATGTCGAGCCAGATTACAGGGTAAATATGTCTCAACACACTTTTATAGCTTGACTTTCATGTTACCATATAACAACAGCTTTGTGCTCCCACTTACAGCCTTGTATAAACAAAATAGAAGCCATAATGTGACACAAGGAGGCTTTTGTCACATTGCTGGTGGACCTGGAGTTGCACGGTTGTGTGGAGCACATACCACGAGGAGTACTTGGAAAAGAGGGACTCCCTCCGTGTGTGTGCGTGTGTATGGTGTTATACAGGTTACTCATTGATCCAGAGCATTGGAGGGAGTGGTCTCACAGAGCTGTGGAACAATACATGCTGACTGAAGCAATGGAATCCCGGTTGCCTTTCAACTTTGCAGTTACTAGATAAAGAATGGACCTTTTTGGATGTTTTTGCAAGCTCCAAAAAGTGGACAGAGAGCTTCAAATCAGTTGGCAGCTAGATGGGACGTCACTTCCAAGCTGTGTGACTGCCATGTCGACCGCCCAATGACTGCATGAACAGTGCCCCAAGAGAGGGCCAATCACAATACAGCCCAGCTTACGCAAGAAGGAGGGACTTAAAACAGAAACGGTAATCACAGAGGAGCGGAAGAATACGTGCTGATCATTTCATCAAAAAATAGCTTTCAAGCTGTTTATGGCCACTCCCAGTTGACGTTTGCTGTCAAACTAATCCTCAAATGAAGAGAATCACATCTTGTTTGTTTAAAACAAACAAATTATGTTTTCGTAAGAACAGACCCTGTTAGCTTAATGCTAACATTAATGGAAATTCCCTTAGACATGTTAACATTAGCATTGATCGCGATTTTCTTTTTTTTACCCTTTAAGCAACGGATATTTGAATGCATATGGAGCAACCAGAATCCAGAATCATGTTTATTTGCCAACTATGTCCAAAAAACAAACAAGGAATTCGTCTCCGGTAGTTGGAGCCGCTCTAGTACGACAACAGACAGTCAATTGACAGAGAACACTTTTGAGACATAAAGACATTGACAAAAAACAAAAAACAGTCACTGAGCAATAAAGGGTTAATAGTTATCTGGTAATGTATATAGTAACAACACATGTATATAGACAATATAACAATACTCACAGGCATACATATTCTTCTTTCTCTATAAAAAAAAATGACAAACTTTACACTAATTTAATGGTAAGCAGTACAGTAGAAGAAGAAAGAAAAAGACATATATTCTTCTTCATTTGTCTGTATGACTGTATAATACCGTACTGCCTCCTGGTGGCCAAGATGGGCACACCAGAAGGTGCAGTACATTGAATTGGATGCAATTGAAACTGTTTAATACTTTACATTGAACGGAATCCCAGTTGAATTCCATATAACTTATTTGCAATTGTTTAGATAAAGAATGGAATTTTGTTTTTGTAGCCTGCCCAATGATTGCATGAACGTTGCCTGAAAAGATGGCCATTTAAAGTACAGTATGGATTGTACAGGAAGGTGGGACTTGAATAGAAATGCAAGTGAGACAGGTGTGGAAAAATACATGCTCACTGAAGTAATTGCCTCCCAGGTACATTTGAAATAACATGTTATACAACAATGGGATTTTGGTTTATGATTTGGGTGTACACAGATTCACTGTATGAATACATATACACATCTATGCATATTCACACTTTTCATAGTCACAAAAATATAGTGTCTTGAGATACAAGTTTAATTTGTGTGACGACGCTTGCAAATCAAAATTCTTTCAAAGGAACATCTATCCATCCATTTACTGAGCCGCTTCGCCTCACTAGGGTCGCGGGCGTGCTGGAGCCTATCCCAGCTATCATCGGGCAGGAGGCGGGGTACACCCTGAACTGGTTGCCAGCCAATCGCAGGGCACATATAAACAAACAACCATTCACACTCACATTCACACCTACGGGCAATTTAGAGACTTCAATTAACCTAGCATGCATGTTTTTGGGATGTGGGAGGAAACCGGAGTGCCCGGAGAAAACCCACGCAATCATGGGGAGAACATGCAAACTCCACACAGGCGGGGCCGGGGATTTAACCCCGGTCCTCAGAACTGTGAGGCAGACGCTCTAACCAGTCGCTCACCGTGCCCCCAATGCAACATTCCCTATGGAAATAAATTGAAATGACAATCCGTTCCACCCTCCCAAAAAACAAACCAAAACATTTGTATGTAATGTGTTTTTCATAAGAAAAATAGCACTCTATATTATTTGACTTTTTAAAAAGATGGAGTACAGTGGACCCCTGCAAACTCGCAGTTCGGCACCCACGGGTTCACCTATTCACTGCTTTTTTTTCGATTTGTTTCTTTCTTTTCTTTTTTTTTTCTTTATTTTACCCCCGCTTACTTTTTTTTTCTTTCCCCAATGCAATTATGATGGGTGTCAATTATCTGCGGATTTTCGCTATTCGTGGTCCGGCCCAGTCTCTGATCCCAATGAATACTCGGGGTACAATGTAATGACAAAATTAAATACACAGAATGTAAATAGTTGTTGCCTCATTTTTTGCTTTAAATTCAATGGACATTACACCGCTCCTTGTGGTGTGCATGCCTTGGCCACCTTGGGGCAGTATAATACAAACGTACAGATATACATGAAGACGGTCACAGCTCCTCAGTAAAGTGCAGTAATATTAGTGAATCTTCAAAGAGGATAGAGAATATATGCCTGTGAGTATTCCATTTTTTGCTCGCAGGTCAAAGCAAAAAATAGGCCGAACGATGGCTTGTGTCTCAAAAAAATGTAAGTCAGGTCACTCGTATCTCAAGGCACCAGTGTACATGATTCAAACTTGCGATATTGTATGCACGTGAGTGTGTGCGCCCCCCCTTTACAAACACACATCCCCGAACATTGGAAAGAAGCAATGCACATGCATACACTTTGTTATTATACAATTCCACAAAAAGGAATGTGACATCTGCACCCACACACGCACACAGACACACACACACAGGAGGAGGAGGACGAGGAGGAAGGAGAGGTGACATGACCCAACTTGCACTTGACTCCAATGGAAAAGTGTCAGATGCTCTATTGCACAAAGACTCTGGAAAGAGGACCCGGGAAGAGCGGCATTCCGCAGGATAGACCTTGTGTACATTGCAGTGAGTCGGAGCTTAGCTGAAGGAGGAGGTCAATGAGGCTCAGCGGATGGAAGCGAGATTAGGCGGTAGTGAAAAAAGAGGAGGAGGTCGGGGGGTGATAGGAAAGAGAGGAAAAGGTGAGGAGAAAGATGGATGTTTCAATCAGGATGTGCGCAATAGGCGGGGGGCTCGTGAGTGACAAGGCGGTCTGAGTTGTTCGTAGGTCTAAACCTTAAGGCTGTAAACTTTTCACTCCTCTTTGATCAAAGAGGACGACGTGATGGCCTTCATTGCCTTCCGCAGATGTTCCATTAATCTTTTCTATACACCCTCTAAGCCAGTGTTCCACAAACGTTATAGATAAATACACCTATTTTACATTAGAAAAATCTCACTGCACACTACCAAACAAAAATGACACAAAATGTCTGAAAACTGAAATAATGATGATGATATCTCATCACATACTGTTTAGTTACTCAGTGTGAAATCTGGGCCTGTTGAGTTGAACATAAAACTATTATTGTGTTGTATGAATGGATATACAGGTTAATTGTACCTTCTGTCATCCAGTGGAAGAGCATTTAATTGTTCCGCCTGTCACTATATGTCACAGACAAAGATAAATGAACTAGGATACATTATTTGTAAAACAACGCCAATTCCAGTGAAGTTGGGACGTTTTGTTAAACATAAATAAAAACTGAATACAATGATTTGCAAATCATGTTCAACCTATATTTAATTGGATACACTGCAAAGACAAGATATTTAATGTTCAAACTGATAAACTTTATTGTTTTTAGCAAATAATCATTAACTTAGAATTTTATGGCTGCAACACGTCTCAAAAAAGCTGGGACAAGTGGCAAAAAAGACTGAGAAAGTTGAGGAATGCTCATCAAACACCTGTTTGGAACATCCCACAGGTGAACAGGCTAATTGGGAACAGGTCGGTGCCATGATTGGGTATAAAAGGAGCTTCCCTGAATTGCTCAGTCATTCACAAGCAAAGATGGGTCGAGGTTCACCTCTTTGTGAACAAGTGCGTGAGAAAATAGTCAAACAGTTTAAGGACAATGTTCCTCAACGTACAATTGCAAGGAATTTAGGGATTTCATCATCTACGGTCCATAATATCATCAAAAGGTTCAAAGAATCTGGAGAAATCACTGCATGTTAGCGGCAAGGCCGAAAACCAACATTGAATGCCCGTGACCTGCGATCCCTCAGGCGACACTGCATCAAAAACCGACATCAATGTGTAAAGGATATCACCACATGGGCTCAGGAACACTTCAGAAAACCAATGTCAGTAAATACAGTTTGGCGCTACATCCGTAAGTGCAACTTGAAACTCTACTATGCAAAGCAAAAGCCATTTATCAACAGCACCCAGAAACGCCGCCGGCTTCTCTGGGCCCGTGCTCATCTAAGATGGACTGATGTAAAGTGGAAAAGTGTTCTGTGGTCCGATGAGTCCACATTTCAAATTGTTTTTGGAAATTGTGGACGTCGTGTCCTCCGGGACAGAGGAAAAGAACAATCCGGACTGTTAGGGACGCAAAGTTCAAAAGCCAGCATCTGTGATGGTATGGGGCTGTGTTAGTACCAGTGGCGTGGGTAACTTACACATCTGTGAAGGCACCATTAATGCTGAAAGGAACATACAGATTTTGGAAAAACATATGCTGCCATCCAAGCAACGTCTTTTTCATGGATGCGCCTGCTTATTTCAGCAAGACAATGCCAAACCACATTCTGCACGTGTTACAACAGCATGGCTTCGTAGTAAAAGAGTGCAGGTACTAGACTGGCCTGCCTCCAGTCCAGACCTGTCTCCCATTGAAAATGTGTGGCGCGTTATGAAGCATAAAATAGGACAACGGAGACCCAGGACTGTTGAACAGCTGAAGCTGTACATCAAGCAAGAATGGGAAAGAATTCCAACTACAAAGCTTCAACAATTAGTGTCCTCAGTTCCCAAACGTTTATTGAATGTTGTTAAAAGAAAAGAAAAGAAAACACAGTGGTAAACATGACCCTGTCCGAGCTTTTTTGGAATGCGTTGCAGCCATAAAATTCAAAGTTAATGATTATTTGCGAAAAAACAATCAAGTTTATCAGTTTGAACATTAACTATCTTGTCTCCGTAGTGTATCCAATTAAATATAGGTTGAACATGATTTGCAAATCATTTGTATTCTGTTTTTATGTTTAACAAAACGTCCCAACTTCATTGGAATTGGGGTTGCAAATAAATCATCAAATTTGCCTGACAGCTCACGTTCCCGCACGTTTTGCACGTTCCTGCACGACACCAAGGTTTCAACGCCCTCTTTAAATACCAAACTAATAATACATATCATGACAGGTAATTCTTAATATTACATGCGACCAAGGACATGTAAAAACGTGCAGAAACATGTACTATAAAGGCTTCTTTATACTTGCGCGGACGGCGACCGCGCTGACGTCACTGCGGCTATCCCGCACGCAGTTTGCCTTTATACTTGAGCGCAACCCACGTGCGCTGTTTTAAAAGAGTGTTGCAGTTCTCCTCCAAGTCGGGGGTGTCGCTACAGCAGGTACTGGCTATTATGCCACAGGGTAAAGTTTCCGCTGCATTTTTGGGCCATTTCCGGTAGCCGTTTTTACTTTACTTTCCGTAACAAGGAACAAAGCAACAACAATGGCGACCATAGAACAGAGTGCTAGAACAAATGGACCTAGATGACCAGATGATACGTTTAATTATGCTGCAAAATCGATCGAGAAGGCGGCGGCGTAAGTGCTATGTGGAACCGGGAGGAACGCTAATTACATCATCACAGTATGTGACTAAAACGGACCAATCACGAGAGATGACCTCCGCTGCATTCTACGCGCAGCAACAATTTTTGCCCTGTGCGCGTCAAGCGAGACAGAGGGGCCACGCGGGCTAAATCGTCGGTCACGTGATGCAATGCGGGCGTTGTCTGCCGCGCGGGAGCGTGAGTATAAAGAGGCCTTAAGTGGAGGCTTATTGCAAAATGTCCAGGAACATGCAAAAACGTGCCAGAACGCGCAAAAACGTCCAGGAACGCTCAAAAACGTGCAAGAAAACGTCCCCGCTCCAGAAAGCTCCCTGAAAACAGACACACAAAGTCTGAGCTTTAAGTACATAGATGTTGCCTAACGTGCTTGAAGCTACTATAATCACAGGTCCTTCTAAAGGTGAGACAGCATTTCTACCCCAAATACCATTTTATAATGATTTACCAGTTCAATTCAGAAGGCTTCAGTTTCCAATATCGATTTGTTTTGCAATGAGTATCAGCAAGTCACAAGGTCAGTCTCTGAAAGTTGCTGGATTGGATTTGCGCTCTCTATGTTTTTCTCATAGTCAGTTTTATGTTGGTTGCTCAAGGGTTGGCAGATCTAATGATTTATGTATACTGGCAGAGAATAAGATGACAAAAAATATTGTCTATCCTGAAGCATTGCAATAAAACCTTGAACTGTTTGATGTGTACAATATTATTGCATGTGAACTATTCATGAGGTTTGGAGTATTGGGCTTTCCACCCGGAGGGCTCCTAACCCGCTCGTGTTATTATAATACCAATACTCAACTTGTGGCCTCTTAGACGCATTGTCCCAATTAAACACTTGAATAAATAAACGGTTTACCTCAAATAGATGCCTCCTTTTTCCCCTCAGGAAAAAAAACCAACAGGTGATACAACTCTCAGTTCAGTTATAAACTGCCTCATTTCGAATAAATGCCCTGCAATTAGTGGCTGTAATTACCTTAACTATGACTGATAGCTCCATGTGTTTTGGTAGAGCTTTGTCTGGTACAAGGCATCTGTAAAGCTGACATTTATAGTGAGTTAAAAGACTGATTTTTAACACACTGATTTGACATTTGGAAACTGGTTGATTTAGGGTTTGGGAAAAAGCTAAGACGAAAGAAACTAAATAAACAGATTATCCCTAATAGATGCCTGTTACGTTCTGTGGTTGGGTTAAATAAATGCCTCCCTCAAATAAACCCTCCATTTAGTGGCTGTAATCACTTTGACTATGAATAATGCCACAACATCTTTACCACAATGCAGACAGCCTGCAGAGCAGACATGGCATCTGTAAAACTGAAGTTTAAAGATAAATTTACTGTTGCAAAAGTTGCTGAATATTTCAACACTGTCCCGGAACAAATAAGGCATTGGCAAAACAAGTCCAAAATAGGCTAGCCTCACAAAAAAATGAACACCTTACCCCAAATACAACCCCTATTCCAATGAAGTTGGAACGTTGTGTTAAACATAAATAAAAACAGAATACAATGATTTGCAAATCATGTTCAACCTATATTTAATTGAATACACTACAACGCCAAGCTATTTAATGTTCAAACTGATAAACTTTATTGTTTTAGCAATTAATCATTAACTTAGAATTTTATGGCTGCAGCACGTTCCACAAAAGCTGGGACAGGTGGCAAAAAAGAATGATAAAGTTGAGGAATGCTCATCAAACACCTGTTTGGAACATCCCACAGGTGAACAGGGTAAGTGGGAACAGGTCGGTGCCATGGTTGGGTGTAAAAGGAGCTTCCCTGAATTGCTCAGTCATTCACAAGCAAAGATGGGGCCAGGTTCACCTCTTTGTGAACAAGTGCGTGAGAAAATAGTCGAACAGTTTAAGGACAATGTTCCTCAACGTACAATTGCAAGGAATTTAGGCATTTCATCATCTACGGTCCATTATATCATCAAAAGAATCTGGAGAAATCACTGCATGTAAGCAACATTGAATGCCCGTGACCTTCGATCCCTCAGGCGGCACTGCATCAAAAACCGACATCAATGTGTAAAGGATATCACCGCATGGGCTCAGGAACGCAACGTCAACTTCATTGGAATTGGGGTTGTATATGCCTCATACTGTCTGCAGATGGGCAATAATAAATAAATACTGTAAGTACTTTTACTTTAACTACACACACTTGGTGTGCAAGGCATCTGTAAAGCTAAAGTTTACTGTAGAGTTTAAAGAAACATTCCAGGAAAAACTGCAAAAAATGTATCAACATTTTGGAAGTTATCGGTGTTAATGTCATTTGTATCTGTTTTCCATTTAAGTGTACCTAATGTTTTGTCTCGTGAGCTGCAGGAGCTTTTCTGTCATGATGTCATTCATTTGGAGCCCAACCCTGCAAGTGAAGCATTGTTACCACACCCACGGTAAGATCACGCAAGGGGTCTTTCTCCCAAAATATGAATTTTGAAGACTACACCGTATCATCTCCACAATGATGACGGTGTGTTTGATAGCATGGATGTCAGTAACACACTTACCTGTGTAAGAGGATTTCTTCATGATGGCAGATGTTTTCCTCCTGAAATCTGTGAAATTAAAAAGTGTATAGTTTTTCTTTTTAAATAAGCTTCTTTCCTCAACAGTCCTGTTACTTCACTTGAACTGTGTTCAGTTTGAAGGTGTATTCCAGTGCGCCGTGCACCTCTTTGGAGAGAGAGAGAGAAAAAATAACAGAAGGTAATGGACACAATCACACCTGCGCTTCTGCGTCATGACTCACGCCCATGCGGCATGTGCGGGAGTGGTTTAGCTCTTACACTGCGCACTATTCCACATTAGGAGCCTTACCTATGACACATAAGAAGCGCAACAAGGCGACTGTCTGTCTGTCTGTCTGTAGGATACACACAGTTTATTAGTTAATCCGCTGACTTAAAATGTCAAAAAAAAAGAAAGTGGATTAACATGCATATAAGACAACCCGTGAAGCCCTAAGCAACATTTTAGTTTTGGGCATTTACGCAATTTCTGTAAGGTGTTATCTGTTTTTTTTTTTTTTTTTTATGTGTTTTTTTTTTTAACTGCAACAGCAATCTGCAAAAAGTTCAACCTTGGTTTCATTGGCCCATAACACATTTTCCCACTTGTCAGGGAGATATTTTTATAGTCCGATGAAACCACGTTTGAACTTTTTGGCCACAAACACATCATTGCTCATCACCAAAAGAACACTATACCTACAGTGAAGCATGACGGTGGCAGCATCATGCTTTGGGGCAGTTTTCCTTCAGTTGAAAATGGGGCCTGAGACAAGGTGGAGGGAATTATTAATAAAATGTTACGTTAATCAGAGGCAATTTAAATAGCAGCAGGTGTGAGCTGAATCCCATTTAACATGACTTTGAATGTGACTGGTTGATTCTGAACACAGCCCCATCCCAATTATAACAGGGTGTGCACACTTGTGCAACCACATTTGTCCCTCTAAAAGTTATTACCTACAATGTACAAAACAGAATATTACAAATAACACAATGTACAAAAACAGAGTATTAAATATAGTAAAATAAACAACTGAATATCAGCCAAATACCTAAAAAAATGATGACTGAACAGGTAAAAATGGTTTTAAAAAAACGAATATCTGATAAAGTAATTAGGGCTTAAAACTGTAAAAATGTGTACAAACCCAAAATAAAAAACAAAAAACTAAATATTTAACTTTTTTTTCATGTTACTCTGGTCTTGCTCAATCCTACTCATGCTGCAAAAAGATGCTTATAGCTTGCTTATGTCTTGGGTCATCACTGACTGTGAGTGGGTGTCTCAATGTAAGCCTGTGACTCACACAACAGTGTGTGATGTATGTCAATGTGAGCATGTTGTGGCAACATCCACCTGTTTACTGTCACACTGAGGGGGCTTCGCTTCGTTTTCAAGGACAAAAAAAAAAAAAAAAGAGCAAAAAATGTCAATTTCCTCTGACAAATCCAGAGACGATGCCATTGAGCTAAAATGTCAGACAAGCACGGTGAACTAATGCAGTGATTTCCAATCACTGTTTTGTGGGATATTTGAAGAGATTTGAGCCTTTAATCAGGTGTGCTGCAGAAATTGAGCGCAAAAATATTATTTATTTACTGTATCTTCACTGTTTATTTAATGTATCTTGTTTATTTTTTATGTATCTTCGTTCATCTATCTATGCCAATGGTGTATAGTGATAAGCAGAGCAATTAAATACTCTTCTACTAGATAGAATTAAGCTGTTGCCATTTATACAACAGAAGAATAGCCGTCTAATTAAAAGGCCCAGATTATACAACCTCAATTCCAATGAAGTTGGGACGTTGTTAAACATAAATAAAAACACAATTTGCAAATCATTTTCGACCTATATTTAATTGAATACACTACAGAGACAAGATATTTAATGTTCAAACTGATAAACTTGATTGTTTTTAGCAAATAATCATTAACTTCGAATTTTATGGCTGCAACACATTCCAAAAAAGTTGGGACAGTTTCATGTTTACCACTGTGTTACATCACCTTAAATATCTTGTCTTTGTAGTGTATCCAATTAAATATAGGTTGAACATGATTTGCAATTCATTGTATTCTGTTTTTGTTTATGTTTAACACAACCTCCCAACTTCATTGGAATTTGGCTTGTACACTGCGTATGTAAATTTGTGAGTAACTTGAGACAACATCACTATTTTAATATTCATACTGTTGTTATTAAATGTGACGAAATGAGTTACTCGATCAATAGCATGACGTCACCATTGTACTTCTGGGTCGATCGCTCACTTGAATATCTTTGCTAAATAAGATTGATTAAATGCTTTGTTTGTTAAATTAATCCTCAAGGCACTGTTCTTTTTTTATTAGCAGTGAACAGAGAAACACTGATTATAGTCTCCATAATTTGTCTGAAGGCCTGCTATGCATGGGCCGTGCTAACTGTGACCCAAATAAAAATACAGGCCCTGTTGAAAATGGATGGATGAACATCCTTTTAAATTATTGTCAGAGTTTTTCAGGGTTTCAAGAGTAAAAGTATTAATGACACTAGTTCATGGTATGACAACATGCTTGAGGTTTAAGCCACATGGAGTGAGTTCCTCTGAGTGGGAGCTGCACGTTTGAGCTCCACTGACATCATGTGGCCACGGCCTGTTCTCATCACAGTTCAAGTGTAGCCGGTATCTGTGTGTGGACCACTGACTGGATATAAGCTGTTATTAGAATGGCCGATGGCCGTTTTAATTGATATTACAGGCTAATGAAACATGAACCAGAGCTATTTATTCATGTCTGCTAATGCATAAAAAGGGTGACTAAGGAAGAATGAAGTCAAGTCTATTTGTATAGCCCTTCATCACAAAAGAGTCTCAAAAAGGCTTCACAGATTCACGGTTCACAATGATCAACAACATCCGCTGGTCTAAACCCCCCAAGCAGCAGATAGTGAACAATTCTTCAAAAACAAAAATCGTCCCTTGGACCCCGGCCCCGTTGGGGTACTGGCAGTTTGAGGTCCTTGCAGGTTGGGTTATTGGCACCATGAAAATGTATTGCACATAAAAATAAAAAAATTAAAAAAGTCAACCTAAATAAAGGCTTCAAAACAGACAGTTGCAAAAGAGAAAAGAAATACAAATGTGTTGTACTGCAAAGTCAACAGTAAAATCTACAGATGCCAGGGGCACTTTAACATTGTTCAATTGTAATTTATTAAACATGCAAAAAACAGTGCATCAAGCAATTATACAGTGCATTATAGTTATTGAAAAAACTGTGGACTGATGACATAATAGCTTTGAACAAGCAACAAAGTTACTGGTCGCACCTGCGCTAACGGATGAAAATGTACTCACATTTTAGGGGCAAAAAGTCACCATGTAGGGCAGGGGTGTCAAACTGTTTTTAGTCAGCCCAATTTGTTCCCAAGTGGGCCGGACCACCATATTTGTAGCTTAAAAATCCATAAATCCATTGTTTCTGTGCAAATAATGAGTACTTTCGGTAAATATACACATTTATTGAGTATTATCAAATGTCGTTACAAATCTTATGAGCAATCTCAAATTTATAACAAGAAATGATTTCAACAGTATAATGAATCCGTGAGCATGCATCATTCAGTAATGCATCCTTTGTAAATGTATACACAGAAATCCACGTTGTAACGGTCTGACATGAAGTCAGACAAAACAGGAAATTTAGGCATTTTCGGTTTTGTGGCGAAATGTGGAATAAAAAGTTAGAAGGCCCGCCCCCGTCATATAGTTCCTCGGATTACAAAGCGTTTGATAACTTTGTCCCATGTCTTGAGATGATACACACCAAGTTTGAAGCGAATCCGATGAAAGCTGTAGTTTGCAAAAGTATAAACCCTGAAAAAATGCGAATATTTCGCACTTTTTTCTTTCAAAAGGTCATAGGTTACTTTGTCGAGGAGTTACGACATCGTGCGCACTGACTTGTTTGTGTGTCTTGGTCCCCTCTATATGCATACCAATTTTCAGAGCCGTAGGTCATTCATCCCACTGACTTGTCCTTTGATGTATTTTCGGCATGGACCTCGCAGGTCTCTGCTCGGGCCCTAATAAGAATAATTTCTACAGATACAATAGGGAACTCGCAGGTCACTGCTCGGGCCCTAAAAAAGAGGGCAAATGCATGTTCAAACTGTTTATTGACATTTCCTGTTAAGGTTGACACGTTAAACAAAGAAGATTACACGTGTATTCAATCAAACCACGTACGTAACTTGCAAACGTCTCCTAGCCTTATGCTAACACACAATGCAAACCGCCAGAGATGGGCTAATGAAACTAGCATCGGTGTTGCGGTACTTGATATTGCAGTACATATAACCCTCTAAGCCAGGGGTGTTAAACTCGTTTTTGTCATGGGCCACAGCGTAGTTATGACTTCCCTCGGAGGGCTGCTACAACTGTGAACCCATATAAATGAAAGATTACCTCATATACTGTAATTACATACAGTATACACAACACATTGATGAATAGCCAGTTTTGAAATCAGAAGCCTATAAAAACATGTTTTTCAACTATTACATTTCTTTTCAAAGGGGGATTGGTAACAAAAGAATGCTTGCAAATATCTCAATGGTATTACACCAGAACACAATGAGCAATTTTGATTTGCTTTCGAGGGCCACATAAAATGATGTGGCGGGCCGGATCTGGCCCCCGGGCCACCAGTTTGACACCTGTGTTCTAAGCAATGGCTAACTGGACAACCAAAACCATGCAAAATGTCCAAAACAAACTCCTCAGGTCTCATCAAATTCTTCAGGGTGTTACATATTATTGTAATATTTTTGCCTTAATTGTACATACTTTTTTAGCTAATAGTTGACTTTATAATGTATGGCTCTGATGTACATTTTATTTGCATCTAAATGTGGACGGGATTTAAGCACGCAAACCAAAAAAAGTAAGCTATAAATATTTTAAAATACTTTAAGTTTTTAAATCATCACAAAATTCTAAGAAACATGATTTATATTGGACAGTGTCTGTGTAAAAAACACATATTTTAAATTACTTGGAGATTTTTTTGTGAAAAGTTATTTCATGAAGATCGTTTTTTTATTTCATGAAACTTGACATTTAATCTGTGTGTTGTTTTAAAACAAATAGACTGAGAAATTGTTATACATGGTCAACAACATTTTATAAATGCTTTGCACGGTATGATACAGTGGATATAAAAAGTTTACACCCCCTTGTTAAATGCCAGGTTTTTGTGATATAAAAAAGTGAGACCAGAATAAATAATTTCTAAACATTCTCCACCATTAATGTGTTCTACAACCTGTGGAAGCTCTCTGCGGAACAGGGTTTGTACTGTAAGATGTGACGACAAAGATGACTGGAAAAGCCTAGTAGAACAACTGAACTTTTGGGGGGATAAATCAGGGGGACTTTAAATTGTGGCAGGTGTGTGCTGACTGCCATTTAACATGAGTTTGAATGTGACTGGTTCATTCTGAAAAAAAAAAAAATAATAAATTATGTTGTACATGTTATAGGTCACATTCATGGTGGATAAAGTTTGTGCTTTGTCAGTCTCACCTCTGATCGTATCTAGGCGGAAAACAACTTCAAATTCCCATTGACCCCATGAATGATTCACTAGTTACATCACTTGTTCATTTGGTCGTCATCATCTCAGCTCATGGAGGTGCAGAGGCATAAAGTATCTTTCCTTCAAATTGTGACAAACATGATCATTTGCCATTTCCTGTTACAAGTTACGGCAGGCATAGAAACTCTCACCCCTGCACAATGCGTGTTGAAAAGACAAAAAAAAAACATTGTGGTATTGATGTTTTGGGCCCCTCGGCTGGAAAGTGCGTCTCTGTGAGGGGGTCTTGGTTTCCGCTTGCTCACAAGAAGACATTCAATTGCTTGTGTTGTTGTCACACTTGTGACACAACCCAGTCAGGTAATTCACAGCTCGTGGCCACAAATGCACCGCATGAGCAAAAACATCGACCTGCTTCGTGTGCGCTGCAAGCTTGACGAGAGATTTGTTTTGTGACATTTCCGTGTTGACTCCCAAAAAGCGTCTCTAGCTTGTATTTGGACTGGGCCACGGATGATGTTTGTGCTGCTCTTTAGCCGTCACTCAACATTCAGCAGAGACAAATGGGCTTATTTCATGTTTGGGAACATTTTGCACTACAAAGCAGATGTGTGCATATCTCTTACTGCAAGCTTTCAGGAACCTGAGTCATGATGTGTTCATCTTCTTATGCGTCTACACAAGCCTATACTTTCTACTCAAATGTACTTACAAACTCACTTTACAAGGATAATGATGCTTAGTTTTGATTAATAATAAATTAGAGTAGTTTCTGCAAAGCCTCATGGTAGTTTGATGATCAAATTGTTTTGGTTTTTTTCCCACATTCACTGCCATTGAGGGCTTTCGAAGTCAAATATCCATGTTAGCTGGGAAGGCAGCAGATAGTGAACAATTCTTCAAAAACAAACAAAAAAAAGGTCAAACTCTCGGCACGGCAGCCGAAACTTCACTTCTGGATGAAGTAAATCCTATCCACAGTGGTTATATATAAATTTAAAAAAAAATAAAAAATCCTGTGTTAAAAATAAACAATTGAGATAATATGTCTGTGCGCACCCACTTACTGGGGTCTGTGTCTGTGTGTGGCTGTGAATTAACCAATCAGAATTAACCAATCACATCCAAACTCTTGCTAAATTTAAGTCAGCACACTCCTGCCACCATTTAAAGTGTCTCTTATTAACCACAAATAAAGTTCAGATATTCTAGTAGTTATAAGAGGGTGGGTCTATGTGTGCCCAGCAATTGGCTGGCGACCATTTCAGGGTGTACCCCATTTCTTACCCAAAGTCAGCTGAGATAGGCTCCAGCTCACCCGCGAACGCCATAGAAAATTGATGGATGGATGATAGAACTCAACATTTCAAGGCAGATGTGTGTATGGTTTATGAGGAGTCATATTTTTGAAAAAGTTGACTTTATTACAAGCAATCCATCTGCACGACTACAGTTATCCTCTCCCTGTTGGTTAGATAAAGAGGAAACTTCAATAGAGCAGAAACAGTACAGCAGAACAATTTTTTCGATCGAACAAATTATTTTGGACCGTTATTTTTTTATTTTTTTTTGAAACAACAATTCCCCTGAGGTTTCTTTTTTCCTTTTTTAGGCTGTACATAAATGTACACCATAATTACAAGGTTATAAATCACAGCAGCAAGGCGTCTGACAGGCCTTGAATTATGGTGGTACTGAATCATTGTTCATCATCTGGAATGTTATTGAGGTTGTTCACATACTGTACTTTGCACACATTGCACAAGTACATTACAGTATTATTTGTAAATTGAGTCACATTTGGAATAAATTACCAGCTTAATTTGACCTTTTTATGACATCTGCTTGCTGTAAGAATGCATTTTATTTCTTCAATCAAGCGTGTCCTTTAGTCTTAACACACACACAATGAAAATGCTCTCATTGAATACTGAATGACATTACACCACAATATACAATAACGTGCAATGTACAGTCACCGGACACAACATTAAGCACATCTGCCTAATCTGATGAGATCTAATACAAGACATATATCCACAACTCTGCCTCTAGAAAAATATGAATGTTCAGTTTTAATTGAAACTATTAGACGGGTATTAATTCAACGTGTGTGAGGATAAGCCGTACAGAAAATGGATGATGAATGTATGACTGCTCGTGTATTGGACCTCATTCGATTGTGTACCTAATAAAGTGTCTGGTGAGTGTACATGCCTCATACTTGCATATATGGACATGTATAATTATAGTTACACATATACTAGTATACAGTACTTTCTAAACAGCATTCACAATAACCATAACAACAACATAAAGCAAATTGCTTAGCACAGTCAGCATATTTTTCATGTATCTGATTGGTTCATTCAGAGGCATGCGTGCAGGGTTGCTGCAACGCTTGCCCTCGTGCTTTTGTCGTAGCCCAATTGCAGGACGTCTTTAAGATCGCATCGTTGCGCGCATGTCCTCGTAAACATCGCTGGTGGCTCCGTGCCATGCCCCATATTTGGCGTGCCACTGTTTGATCTGGCAATGACATGGCGTATGATTATTAGCCTGGGGGCTTTTATAAAAAATTAATGAAAAAAAATTATAAATGAAAAAAAAAAGCTTCAAATAAACAATTCCACCTGGTGCCTGTAATTACCATTGATTTGACAAGATACTATCATGCGCTGTGGTAGATGACATTAACACAACACACACCATCCACAGAGCAGACGTGGCATCAGTAAAGCTGCACTACATTTCAACTCCCTGGGAGAAAAAAAAATACCCAACCCTGATATACTCTGCACACACACACACCTTGAGTATGATCCACAGGAGGAAGGCGATGAAGACTCCAAACAGCACGGCAGCCGAAACCACAACAGTCACCAGGAGAAGACTTTTGTTTGGTTTGGCACACTGCTTCTCATCTATAATGAAACACACATTTGAAATAATAAAAAAAGAACATCTTTTGAGACCTAATCACATAGTTACCTGTGACAGTTGCAGTTCTGTATTACAGGCATCACCAGATGCAGCAAATCAGTATTTTTTTTCTTCCAATTTGTATATTTTATACTTAATACAGAGTGTAGCTATACTGTTCCTGTGGAATCAGCCCTTTTCCATTCAAACACCCACTGGGGCGTGACTGGAATATGAGCCTATATGGGGCAGTTATTCGATTAAACCTATTGAACTCTGCCTAGAAACAAGTAGCCAATTGGTTTTGGAGCTCAATTAGGCGGTTATGGCTGAGCCAAGCAGCTCTGTTAATCTACATATTGTACTTGCATGAGCAGGATTGCCATAGAAAATGTGTTTAAAAAAAAAAAAAAAAAAAAAAAGTAAATACTGCACGATATTTGTTGAGTAAAATATTGTGTTATTATTTGAGCCCTGAAATCAACTGAAAAAAAAGTGAACTTTTTGTGATAGTTATAATAATTATCATTGTCATTTATTGATTATTAATTATTTTATTTAACTATTTTTATTTACATAGGTTTTGAAAACTGCATTTAATTCCAGGTATGTAGGAACCCCACCAAATTTCATTTTCATCTCTTGGTACGAATTGATGTTGTGAGGTGGCAGATGCTCACCTATAATCACCAGGAGCATCGAGCCATTGCCCTCTACCTGCTTTCGTTCAGATGTTTGGTAATCAAACCCCTCGTAGGCACACCAGTACGGCCCTGTGTCTTCTGATGTAAAGTTTGAAATGACCACGTCCACATTCGGTAAGGCTCCCTCCACCCGGAGCCTGCCGAGGAACTCCTCAGCGATGGTGTTTTTAGAGGACGTCATGTAGAGAACTTCGAACTCCTTCCTGAGGCCTTTGAGCAAAATCATGTACGTTAGGCCCTGTTCAGAAGTTCTGCACTGGATGGACACGGATCCACCAACTTGTTTCCATATCACGTTGTTGTTCTCCACTGAGACAGACACAATGTTATTACAAAATTATCTATTTGTAATATTTCAGAATGTTTTTCCACTCGCAAGTTTGATCAGTCTTACCTGTTTCCGCCCGCGTTGTGCAGAACAAAAACAGGACGGAGATGAGACATACACACACAGCAGACATGTTCAGCTAAATTCTAAATCTGCACGAGGAAATGCATCTATGTGCCTCGTCTTCCCACAGCACCACACATTTGAATACCGACAACATCCTGTCACCTTGTGCTAGCTGATATAAACTAAAACACATGCGGAGAATCCTCACAAAAAAAAATCTGATCTTTCCCATTAATGCTAGGAAAATATTTAAACTTTGTTACTGCTGCTACACCTTAAAAGGTATCAAAATGGCACAAAGAACATTAAGCCAAAATCTATGATAGCGATTTAATTTTTTAATACATAATGTAATATATTTTTTACACTTTGATTCCAAAATTAATTCTAAAAAATCAAAGCTGACATTTTTGATTTCTCAAATTGCATAATTAATCTGCTTTTGGTTTATTTGACCTGTGGGATCTCACCATTAGGAGCAACAGCGTCCTCTAGAGACAACAGAGCAAATATGCTTGAGTATCGCCGTGGTTATACAACCAGTTCGGCATTCGCAAATTCACATATTTGAAGATTTTTTTAATCGTTGGAAAACTCACCTAGTTGCTGTTTTTGTGCCCATGCCAAACCAATTAAAGTCTTGGTTTGCCCCATCTTGTGGCATCTTGGTGCTAAGGAACATGTTGAAGTTAGTTGAATAGCTTCACTTCGACAAAAGTTGAGCTTTCCTGCCATCTTGTGGCATTCATAGGCAATTCAAAAGATCTTTGGGTGTGCCGGCTCCCTATCACACACAAACAGCAGGGCTTCACTAGAATTCTTCTCGGTAAAATACATCGGTGTCATACTGCTGTGTTTTTGCTTTCTAGTGATATTACAACTTTTTCCTTGAAAACAAGACTATTCTCATAAAAATATACCAGTATTTTATTTTTTTTAAATACTGCTCTTTCTTCTAATACTAGAACATTTTCTCAAAAACAATCTGAGTTTATTATTGTAATGTTATGACTTCTCTACTTTGAAAAAAAACATATACAACTTTATTCTCATAACTCTTCTTTCTTCTTGAAAAAAACTTTTTTCTCTGAAATTTTTTTTGTTGTAATATGACTTTTTCTTAGAAAAACCTTTTTTCTCACAATACTTTTTCTATATTCTATATAAATACTACTTTATTCTAATAATATGAAGACTTTTTCCCTTGAATAAATACGACTATTTTCATGTTTTTTTCCTTTAAAAAATATTTTATATAAATATTAATATTTTTTTTAAAATATATATTTATTATTTTTTATCCAAAGAAATACACCAATATCCCAAATCACCTTCTGTATAGAAAGCAAAGGCATAAATTAAATTAGCAAACATAACACACAAGCAGTTAAATAAAGATTCATCACACAAAAGCTCTCACAAATTCCCAGAATGTAACATTTCCAGGACGGCGTCCCGGAGGCGTACACCCGCCTCATCCTCCTCGCCTTCTCCCTCATGACTAAAATCTCCCGCCTCTTTGACTTCTCCATGAGACACGTGTCCGACATCCATCAGCATGTTGTGGAGGACGCAGGCGCTCAACACCACTGCTCTCGCTCTGCTAGAATTCCCCACATCCAGCAGCCGGAGTCTTTGGAATCGTCCCGTCAGGCTCGCGACGGCCCGGTCCAGGATTCCGAAGTGCGGCTCCAGCGTGGCATTGAAGCGCTCCTCCCTCGTACCGCCTCCTCCCGGATACGGAGTCAAAATGCGAGCGGTGAGCGGGTATCCAGCACGGGCCAGCAGCACCGTGTCGGGAGGCATCGGGTGAGATTCAAGCTTGAGAGCGCCGCCTCGGTCCACGTCCCGGCTGTTCCCAACACGGCAGTGGAGGAAGCGCCCCGTACGGTCGCACACCAACTCAAGATGGAGCCAAGAAGCGGTGCGTTCTTCTTTCTTCTTCGTTCTCTTCACCTCTGGTTCGGCGCTGTCTTTTCTTGGTGGCAGCCGCATGGGAATGCGGGTGTGCCCCAAAACTCCCAACACCCGAGGGATGCGCTGGCCTTCTCCCGCCCGCTTGTTGTCCTGTCCCAGCACTCCGGAGAGAGGGAAGAGGACTGCCTCTGCCTCATCGCCTGTGAAGGAAACATTCATAATCCTTATCAAGATGTCACTTTTTGACATCATAACCAGAATGGAATGGGTGAGACCAAGTGGCAATAGTGCGGTACACCTGACACACAGTTGCAGCAATATCCCACTTCATCAGGTTCGGTATATAAGGCACCGGCAGGGGAAATCACAGATCTTTCAAATGAAATTTTCCACAATCTGAGGTACTATCAAGGGGCGGACTGGGGTGTGAAAGTGAAGACCTCAAACTCACTTTTGGGGTAATATCTCAGGGGGGGGAAATGTGTCAATTTAGAATTACAGCTCATGACGCTTTTGCTCACAACGTTATGGATCTGGACATTACTAATCAGGATGTTACAGTTTGCGACGTTACAACTCCCGATGTTACTTTTATTGATGTTACGCTCAGGACGTTACAGTACGTGACATTGCAGCCAGTGCCGTTACGGTTCAGGAAGTTGCAACTCGTGACATTACGGCCTCACAACGTTACAGTTTAAAACCTTACCTAATGGCCAGCGAATGTGCTCGCCCCGCAGTGTGTTGACGCTCTGGCAGAATAAGAAGAATATGCGATGGATGCTGCCTTTCTCCAGGCGATACAAGCGGGACAAAGCACGGTAGCTGACAGGGTGGGACAGCAGCGCGAGGCACAGCGGGACCGTCTGGGACAACGACAGGCGGGCACGACCGGCCACGCGGCTTCGGAATTGGGAGTCCCGCAGGAGAGCAGTCACGTACTGAGTGAGGACAGATCATGTTGATAAAATGGTGATGTCATCACTTCGCGACAGTAGACGGGGTTTGCTATATTTGCAGTAAATGACAAATGCGCTCACCTTGACTGCCTCCTCGTCCTCCCGCCCCTTTTCTGCCGCTTGCTCCCCGGTGCCGGTGGCTGTAGTAGCTGCGTCATTCCTTGGCAGAGGTTCACTGGTTTCTTTGACTTTGTGGATCAGGTCCGCTTCGAGCACGAGCTCCACGGCCTGGTCCAGTCGCTGGTCGAGCTCGGCGGCGGACAGAGGCTGCCACTCCCGCTCCAGCAGGTCAAGGACGGCCCTCCCTGCCGATAAAATGCAGCCGTCCACGTCCATTTGCTCGAATAACGTTGTACTTCCAAGCAAAAGTTCAATAATGTAGCGAGGCCCCTTTAATTGAGAGGCCCACGTGTCCGGCCCTGTTAGCCAAGTCGTTAAATGCAAACGGGTGCGGCGTTCGCGGAGGGGCTATAGTGTTGGAATTATTATTATCGTAGGTAATCGCAGGCCGTTGTGTATTCACATTGGACTGTGGCGTGTTCCAAGAACTTTTCAGGGAAGTAGCCCGAGTCACATGAGCCTAATTATGTTAAAATAAGATGGCGGAAACTTGGGTATTGTATTGTCGAAGAAAACAGTGGGCTGTGGTGCGTTCAGGGACGTTTCAGTAACAAGTCAAATCTATTTGGGATAAGTCTTGTAAGCAGGTAAACGATAAAAAGTGCGTTCGCAGAGACCAGAGTGTAGGAAAGGAAAAGAGTACTATTATAAGAAACACCAGGACTGTGGTGTGTTCATAGACCTTTTAGCAACATCGTATCTTTTGGTTAGTAGTTAAGACAAATTGGTGATTCAGTGCAGGCTCCAAGAGGAAAACTGACCTTTTGCAAAACAAACACAGCTTAAAGACGTGACACTCAAGTTTAATGTTGAATCAATTCCAATTTTTGACAGTGGCCCAAAGTTAACAAGACTCCTTGCAAATGCTTTTTTTTTTTTTTTTTTTTTTTTTTAATCTCATTGTTGCTGCGGATGTATCCATCGTAAATATTTATAAGTCTCACTTTTCGTTTTCGTGTCTCGTTTTTAATTTTAGAGGGGGAAAAAATCTGCATGAATGTTTAAATAGCATACAAAACAAAACCGGACCTGTTAAGATCGTGGGGTAAACAGTGGGGCTCAAATGGGGAATACAAGCATACATTTATTTAATTAAACATTTGTTTGTTGGGCTTAAAATGATCAATAGTTGAAGGAAATAATCACCATTCATTTGTTTTTAAACTATCCGGGCCAAAGAAAGGAGTGAAATGTGACTAATTGTTTAATCAATAAAAATGTTACTAATAGTTTAATACAAACATAAAAGCATAAAAAGGTCTCTCCTGCTCAATGCCGTCATTGAAGCCAGTAAAGTAAAAAAAAAAAACAGTAAAGTAAGGCAGCTTAACAACAGCTTAATAAAAGAGACTCAATTAAATAAGAGGTACAATGCTTGGTGTTGAGCAGGTGACAGTGTTGCGACCAGTCTGGGCTGTAACAATGTGTTCTAGCATGCACACAAACGCACTGCTCGCTTGCTCGCTCACATAACAACAACCCGTGTTTTGCTTCTGTCCAGCTGGAGATTTCGTCGTCCGCTTCCCCAAATTCTCCCCGCCCCCGGATTCCCTGCGTGCCCCCCTCCCTCACTGAACTGCCTGTTCGTTGGCTGTGCTGCCCGAGTCCTGTGGCTTCATGACGTCCGGGAGCTCCGGGGGGGTAGAGAAGGGCTCCATCCTCAGCTGCTCGAATGAATCATCTGCGGGGAAGACAAGTCGGGAATTTGAGACCGCCACACACACACACACACACACAATCTTCCATGACAGAATAAAAAATTTAAAAAAAGTTAGTTTTACCGCTGAGCCTGAAAGCTAAGCCCACGGTGCCGGGCGACTGAGGCCGCGCCGTCTGGTTGGTGAAGCCACAGTTTCCGAGCGTCTGAGTGTCATCCAGTTCCATGTCATCCTGAACACCACCACAAATCAAGTCACTGGAGCAGTAAGTTTGTGAATAAAGCCCCAGTGGAAAAGGTACAGTGGTGCCTTGATTTAGAAGTTTAAATCGTTCCGTGGCTACGCTCGTAACTTAAATCGCCCCTATCTCAAATCAAGTTTCCCCATTGAAATGAATGGAAATGCCCCAAAAATCACAACCCAAGATCTGTGAAAATTCTTTTAAATGTGAAAAATAGCATGTTACAGTTTTGTACTTTATAAAAACACAGTAATTTTATAAAAACATACAGTAATTAAAAACACAGTCATAATTAGGAGTGGGGGTCTTTTTATCGACACCACTTCCGCTTCAGCGGCACTCGGCAAAGCGGTGTTTACCCAGAAGTGTCTGCCCATCTTCGTTTTTGTGAGATAATGTGCGATCACGTGAGATTTCAAATTCAGCGACCGCAGAATCCTTGTGTGTGGTGTTGAGATTAGACGAACAAACTGTTAAATGTCAGATTTTTTTATTTTTGTGTAGGGTCTGTCACAGGTTAAAAAAAAAAAGGCTTTAAAGATTTGAAAAATCCTTGTGTCCAGGCCTATGCTACAATAATATGTCATTTTTTGCAGAGGATAAAGAATATATGCCTGTCAGTACTGTTGAATGCTACAGCTTATGTTCAAATTTATGTTGTTTAAAGGGTTATAACTACCACACCAATTATGCTAGTTTTGCCTGTATGGCATTTTGCATTGCATGTTAGCATTAAGCTAGCAGAGTTTCGTAAGACAAAAAATATGGTTTGGTTAAATACACAATATGTAATTATTTTTATGTTTAGTTTTAAAGTAAACTTCCACACAGCTTGAAGCAAGCACTTGTCCTCTTTTTTGAAGACTCGTTCACTGTCTGTCCAACGGCTACTCGTGAAGTTCGCTGCTACCGTAGCTACCACTCATAACTCATTACACTTCAATGTACTCTTTGAAAGCTGGCTGTACTACCAGGTATTTTGAATGGTATTTATTTGGCCACTGGATATTTGTGTTTTACTCTAATATTATTAATCTTTTTTTAGGTTCATTGTGTTTTCTATATAAAGTGTTAAAATTTGATTTAAATGTTTAAAGATAAGAGAAAGCACTAATATGTGCTATACTAAAGGGCGTCAAAATAATTCCTAAACTGCAGACCTCTGTCCATGAAAAGATCGACAAGCTGCAAAAGGTGAGGAAAGCAAAAACAATGAAAAAGATTTAGTGAAAGTGAACAATTATTTTTACAATTTCAAAATGGTCTCTTTACATCACGTTTATCATGGGTGCGTCTGGAACGTAGCTCCCGCTAGTGTGGGGGTTCACTGTATTGAAATATTAAAGTATTCCTTCTAGTTCCATAGTCTAAACTATCATATTGCATTCTTGTGTTGGTCCATTATGTATAAGCACAAATTACCAAAGAATGAAAGCCTTTCTTCCATCTTGGTCAGCTTACCTTGTAGAGCCTCTGGTCCTCGGGTGGCCTCTTTAGGATGCCCTCCACGATGCGCTTCAGCTCGTACACAGACGTGGACTCTTTGGCGTCAGTGAAGATGGTCGTCTTCTGACGCCGGATCATTAAGAACACATCCTGGAGAACAAGATTTTCACACATATTTTGCTTTTTATTTGTCTTTCTCGTGATGCTACCACAAAGTTACTACTGACAACGACAGAAAACTGAGCTTACGGCGGCAAAGCAAGGAATACAATTTGACAAATACGCCATGCAAATGTTTAATGCAAATACACTTGCAATAGCTTGGAAACAGCAGCAGGTTCCAGTATCGCACCACTAACACATTCCTGTTACCTCTCCTTTCCATCAAAGGGTGAATAGTTTACTTTAGTTTGAAGATCGATATCCTTTACTGGACCCTTTTTATTGTAATTGTTTTTGTTTTTGTTTTACTGTTATGCTTCGGAATATTAAAGCATCAGCTGTAAAGTTAAAGAATTTACTAAGGCGACGTAGTCATTATACAATTAATGACAGTTTTTGATTGAATAATATTAAAGTGTCAATATTACACTAAGCAGTAAATCGCAAGCCATTTACATCATCACATATGAATTTTAACATACATAAAACGGCGTACGGCCTTGAGGAGTGACACTTAGCATCTCAAAGCGATATATGCTAGCAGGATGCCAAATTTTAATGCTTTAGCTTGTAGCCTATCAGCTAACAGACGCGGTTACAGTATGGTGTGACATTACAGAACGTGACTAAAAACACTCAAAGGGCGGTTTGACCAAAATTATATGCCGTTTGTAGAGGTTTCATGGCCCAAAAAACATTATTAATTTAACGTCAAGCTAACTTAGTGGCTTAGCTAAACGGTGAAGGGTTGAGCAACTTTACTTATATTTTACAGTGATTACAAATTTTCCACGTCAGAATGACTTAAACACTGCCTTTAAAGTTAGTCAAGCATTTAAAATGACAACACTAATTCGCTTTACATTTAATGACAAGATATCATGAAATATGAATTCAAGCATAACCATTGATTCACAAGACATATTTTAATGTACAAAAAACGGTGAAATTTGCCTTAAAAGGTGAAACTAAGCGTTAAAGGTTATTTCGAAGTTATAACTAATTAGCCTAGCATGAACTTGCTAACGCCGTGTCCTCAGCAACTCGGTAGTCAAAACTTGACCAACGGCAGCTGTTATATCGTATAACATTAAGGAACGTGACACTGACAGCACTCAAAGGCGCTTAGGTTAGAAAATAGCTTGGAGATGCTTCGTGGCCCAAAAACCGTCAGTGGGGAATCGTGTCGAGCTAAATTGCTATTGCTTCGCCCAACGTTCACACACATACAGACAGCCAAGTTTAAAGAGCAGTTTATCTCAAGATCCTTTTTCAAACTGCTCAACCCAGCGTTATGTGGCGTTTAATGGTTAGTAGGCCAATCATTTTATTTAAAAAATAATGTTTGTTTTAAAGAAAGAGGTTATTTAACTACCAACTTGAGCTAGTTGTTTTTCAAGTCTCCGGCTAGTCAATTATTACCCTTTGGACCCTCATCCAAAAACGGCTTTATACGCCAGGACACTTGTCGCTTTTATGAGGTATTATCACCGCCGAGTGGTTTATCAATAAAGCCACGTCGAATATTGATCACTGTTGAAAAGCTATCAGCCAGTTAGCTAAAACAAAGCCAGTCTTATGGACGTCAGCTTGTTGGTGACACACTCGCTTCCTCTTTGGTGTGATTTTAAAAACAAAAAAAACATTCACCGCCTGACCAAAACAGTTTTTGTGTTGTCTTCAAAGCGATATAACGTGATCGGTGTGTTTTTTTTACACTCACCATGTCTTGCGGTCGATTGGAGAGTCGAAAAAAAAAAAAAAAAGAAAGGGGGGGAAAAAACGCCTGAACTGCACAGCGACAGCTGATGTGGCGTTCAGATGCTAAACTCGACTGTCGGAATATCCAAGATTTCCAACTTCGCCGCGGGCCTTCTTCGTTCTTCTCGGAGGAACGTCTACCACATTTACGGACGTCAACCTGTGATCATACTGCTACGCGTTAATGACTTATACTAACTTGGATTTACGTGTAGAAACGCGAGCTCGTACATCGTCCGCCTCGACTTGAACGCATCCCGCGCATTCATGGACAAATTACCGTATGCATCCTTCATAGTGGCTTCGTCAGTAGTGCGCCTTTTCTTTTGTTGTCAATTTGTGTCACGTATGTAAACGTAAACGCCTTTTACGTGTTTACGCTCATTCTGTGCTTTTTGAAAACATGACTTTTCTACATTTACATGCCCTGACGCGTTGTTTCAATTTCAAGCATGCAGTTTTAACTACAGCCAGCAGATCACAGCAAATTTACAGTTTACTGTCCACTATGAAGCTGTGCTATTTTATTTATCATTTTACCTTGAATAACCATAACGCCACTTGTTTAGCATTCAAGTTTTTATTTTTTATAACAATGACCAATATCAGACACCAGTGAGTTTATGGTTTAATGAAAAGGACTCAAATTTGTGTGATGGTTGACACTCCATACTGCACCAGGAAAGCGCTTTCTTGGATCTGTGTGTCTGTGTACTAGAAGACAAGAGCGACATTTTAAAATCATTTTAAAACAAACCTTACATGTGAAAACTCACGTGCAGTCTTAATGGAGAGTGGACGAGTTCAGAATCCTGGCAGCAGAGAAGCGCAAAGGGCCTCTCCTTAGTGTGGGAATGTTCTTGGAAGCATAGAGCGACCACTTTAGCGGGAAGGAAGACGTCCCAGTCAGCCGCGTGCTCATCCACCAGGTCACTCACCATCCTGGAAGCCAACACAGTGCAAGCAGTCTTTTTCCCCTCCATCTGTAAAATAGCTATTGTCTTACCTCAAATAATTATCTCCTTCCCCCACAGTAAAAATGGCCTTACCCCAAATGAGCAGGTCCTTTTGTTCGTCAGGAAAAACAAAAAAATAATTCATATGCCTCACCTTTCCTCTCTCCTCAAATAAACACCTACCCCAAGTAAAAAAAAGTCATTGCTCACCTCAAATAAACAACAAGTAAAAAAAAACTACCATCTAAAATAAACACATAATTTATTCCTCAAAAAAGTGCCTCACTTCAAAGAAAAAAGTAATTATTCCTCCCTCAGTAAAAAAAAAAAAAAACATCTCAAATTCATGGACTTTTCCCTCAGCAAAATGAAAAAATGCCCCACCTTGAATACAGACCACCTTTCACCCCTCAGAAAAAAAATGCCCTTCTTACGTGTAAAAAAAAAAAAAAATGCATCGCAAATAATTTTGCCCTTCAGTAAAAATGCCTGCAACATTTTACCGTCAGAAAAATAAATGTAAAAAATAAACCTTAAATAAGCAAGTACCTTTTCTCTCCACAGATGTTTCCTTTCGCCTCTCAGTAAAAAAAATAAAAATAATGCCTCATCTCACACAAGTATTTTTCACTCAATAAAAAAAGAAATGCCATGAACCAGTATTTTTCCTTGGTAAAAAAATTAATCCCGACCTCAAATAAGTCAATTTTCTCACTCACTAATGCCCTTGTGCACTCTGCAAAATATAAATACCTTACTTTAAATAAAGTCATTTTTTTGCACCTGCACCATCAGTGGGAAAAAAATGGCTCACCTTAAAAAAAAAAAAACACACACACACACACACAGGGAAAATAAAATACAATTACAGGTGGTTAAAGAATCATGCATCACCATGGACATCATTACCTTTGATGATACTGGTAATGTATCACAGTATCTCATGAGATTGTGTACTTAATATTGTGGCCTGTTCACCGATACAGACCTGTCAATCATGTGCTGAGTGTTCAGATCGATGGCGCCGGTGTGCGGATGCTGAACCACGAGCGACACGTCGGTCGTCAGCTGTCTGGCGAGTTCTTGATTGATCTGACGCCACGCAGCAAGTCTTTACACGTTCAAGATGTCACGCTTTTACATCACTCACCTGGACGATGGCGTCGCGGGGCAGCCTGGAGAGGATCCGCAGCGGTAAGCCGAAGTGGCAGACGGCATCGCCGATGTGCTTGGCGACGTGCGTGGGCAGATAGGACGGCACGGCTGCCGCCTCAACCCACTTGGAGTAGTAGTCGCTCAGCGTCACCACGTACTTGTGCCCGTTGTGCGTCGGAGGGAGAGGACCCCGCACATCCAAGCCCAGCCACTGCCACGCTGCAGTCACCTGATGCCACCCAATCACAGTAATTTATATTAAAAAAAAGGATGATATTATACAGCAACTAGTAGAAAAAAAACTCACCTCAATCACCTTTTCAGGATCTAGGCCATCTATCTATGGAAGAGATATCAAAACATTTGTTAAAATATAACAAATGTTTTGTGAATATCCTCATTCATCTAGGTCATCGTATTCTCAGGCCATTGAATCGCCCTATCGATTACGTCAATCGATTACTAACCAATTAAATGCCATGGGAATAGTTAAAATGTATGGGAAGAAAGACCTCTACCAAGGCTTTTTGTCAATTGAAGAAAAGTTGCACACAAACCTCCTCAGCGGAGGTCATCACATCTGTGTCGGGTGCCCACTGAACATCCTGTTGGTGAACACAATAAATACAGTACTTGTAAAACCAGAGTAGTATGAGTAGTAGTAGAATTAGACGAAGAAAATAAGTAGAAGTGGTAGTAGTGGTGGTGGTAGTAGTAGTAGGGAAGGTAATAGTAGTAATACTAGTAGTACTTCTCTAATAGACTTCATCATTGTGACAATAAGAGGTAATGAGAAGTGTTCGGAGGAGCGTGATGACATCATCATCATCATCATGTGTAGTGAGTGACCTGCTGGGCGCAATAATCTCCATGGAAAAAGTGCGGCAAGGATGTGATCTTGACGAGGCTTTGGTCCATGACGATCCTCCACCTGAGCACTTTGTCTTCCAGCTCCACCTCCGCGTCGGCATGCGCTAGCTCTTCTTCGTCCGCGATCACGGTCGCCGAGGGCGCAGCCAAACTCGTCTGCGAAGCAACGGTGCTCACTTGCTGCCACATTCCAGACAAGGAAAAACGTTTAATCCCAGTCTGTGACCAGTCACTTTCACGACTGCCACAATTGATGAGGTAGCAGTAAATCTCACCTTTTTTCTTCTTCCTCTTGGAGTGCTGGCTGTCTGCAATGAGATGAGTGTCAGTAATTTTTTTTTTTTATTACTTAACTCTACAATCAAACACACGAACCATTTTACCTGATTTACACTTTGATGGTTGTATTTGGCATTTATGTCATGTAGCATGATGACATAAATTCTATTACATTAGCCCCCCGCTATTCGCTGGGGATAGCCCCAGATTGCGAATAATGAAAATCCCCAGATAACTGACAGCCATTATAATCCGCTATATGCGGAATGTCACGTGACCAAACCCAGAAAACAGGATAGCTGACTTCCTGTGTATGCTACGCTAATGAGCATGAGTGGTTTGATGACCTAATTGTTTTTTTTTTATGGCCAGTGTCTTCAGACAAAAGTTAAATACATGCATGTCATTTATTTACACAAATTTGATATATGTAAACAAGAACGAAGCCTAAACATGAATATTGTCACCTTTGTTGGCTGTGTTGACATCTTGTTTATTTTTGTATTGTAGTGTACCATACAATAAATGATTAAGAATAAATAAGTACATAAATTCAATACAATAAAGATTTTACTTCACAATTAATTTAATCAAAGGGAACGAATTCAATAATTCACGTTATCCAGATAATAAATTTAAATCTTAAAATAAATAATTGCAAAAAAAAATTATAATGCAGTAAAGATTAAAATTTTTCATCAGATAATTAAAAAGTTCATGAAATATATAATATCGGTCATGAAATATGTTGGTCACACGATTACACTGACGAGGTTTAGTAGGATACTTGTGAAGCTTGTCCATGGCCAGAGTCTATTAGCATTAATCACAAACCGTGGTTCTGCTGGCCTCGTCTTGAGGCAGGAATATGGTGGGCACGGCATCTTCCCGAAGCTGGACACACTTGCCAGTTCGGTCGAGGTGCTGCTCCTCAAAGTGTTTGCTACACAGCACAGAGAAGCGAGAAGGAGTCCAGTCCTTCCACTTCATGTTGGCTAGCCATTTCTTCAGGCGTCGCTCGTTGCACAGCGGGAATCTATGAAACACAATAGTCTTTGCTACCTAACTAAAATTGAATAGGTCAAAACATTAAAAAAAAAAAGTCGTATGCCGAACTCACTTGAAGTACTTCTCGTCTGCATCGTCGGAGCTTTCACACTCATACGCGCACTTATAACGTCCCATTTAGAACAAAACTTTATTACACAAATGTGTAAATTGTTATTGTTTTTGTAGCACATGCATCAAGCTTGCTAACGTAGTGTTGACATTATCCGCTTTTCAAAATAAGACTATAAGGTTTGGGACTCAACTAACCATAGTCAATCGTGATAATTATATATGGAATTTTAATCATTATATCGCATGATATTCTCAAGCTGATTGACAGGTGGTAACATCAGTCAGAATATCGTAGTTTTAAAGAGAATTACCTATTTCTGCTTTAGATCGATGACATTTTCTTTTAACTTGACAGGTTTCGCTGGCGGAAATCCTTTTCTTCGTTGGTTTAGTTAAAGGTGTTTCAGATTCATATCGCTCCCTTTGGGTCAAAACTAGAAGGCCAGCCTGTCAAGTTCATTTGGATTTTACGTGATAAAATTCCGAGCGTACTTTGTTCTTTCGTGGGAACCTAACATTCATAAGAACATTTATAACGACACATTCAATTTAAAAAAAGGAAATTTAATTTGCTAATTGACAAGTTTGTATCGTTGACCTTTTGTTTTAGCACAAACTAAATGTAGCGTCTTCAGGTTCTTAGGCTCAAATTGAGCCACAGTGTCATGCGTTACGTAATTATGTAATCAGTCCTATAATCCTAAATTTGTCATTTTAAATATTCTAAAAAAGGATTTACACCTGCTTTGATAATCTTATACATTCACTATGTTTTTCCCCACATTATGGTTTATTTACTCCAGTTTCCTCCCACATCCCCAAAACAGGCACAGTAGGTTGATTGAATTCTAAATTGCCCTTAGGTTTAAATGTGAGGCAAATGGTTGTTTGTTTATATGTGCCCTTCGATTGGCTGGTCACCAGTGCAGTGATGGATGGCTTAGTTTCTACTTTTTTGGTTTTTATATTTGTACTTGAAGAGTCAAAAGTCCCCTTTAGAATCAAAGACAGAATAGCAGCCTGTAAAGATATTTTTTGTGGGGAACAAGAAAAAAATTTTACACCGATTTTATGGTGGCTTTCACACAAATAGTATTTTTAGAAAAAAGTTTTATTATAAAAAAAAAAAAGAAACGTACAGATCAATATTCAAATCAATCATCTGAGATTTACTTCATTTGTCTGACAAGTTGTGACATCTGTGGGTGTTTTCATTCGACTTTTGACTTCCACTCGAGCCTCCACTCGTCCCAGTCCAGAAGTGTTCTCGTCACATCCCACCCGGCGGCTTCCACACCTGAAAATCAAACCTGTCGCCTTATCAAATAGACCCTGAAAAGCTGCTGCTGCTGACTTCCACGGTGGCTCACCTTTGTGAAATCGATCAAACTCGGCATCCATCAACTTGTGACTCTTGTGCACCATTTCCCAGAAACCATGATGTTGTTTTGATGGACTCAACATATCGCGCAGCCAAATGGCTTGACACATCGCTCTGATTTCATCTCGCGTGTGTGCATGCGCTGCCAAACACACACATATGCAGCCTGGAAGAGAAAAAGAATGAAATGCGAATTTAATACACACTGAAGCGTGCGGTTTTTATTTTTTAAAGTAAATGTTTTGTACCATTTGTGACACCCAGTAGGAAGGGCGCGTCCTTTCTTATCAAAGCAGAATGCAACTCTTCTGGGCTATGGAAAATATGATGTCAAATTGTGTCAAATTCACACAAACATTTAAAGCGGAACTTTTTAAGTCCAACAGCCCAAAAGTGGTAAAAAAACAAAAAACTAATATTCCTCAAAAGTCAAACAAATTTACCTTTGGACAACTTCCTGAAGCCTCACGCCAAGTTTGATTGGTAACATTTTCCAAAATTCTGGACCAAAAAATACATATACAAATGAACACGCACACAACATAAGAAACTGTAAAGCCACTAATCTTCAAATTCTTCTTTTACCCAAAAAGACAGGTTCCTCTCGATTGGCTTCCAGTGGCGTCAGGAGATGTCCGTCTCGCAGGAAGCGGCGCAGCACGATTACGAGCCGCGCCTCGTTCAACGTTTCCATGACCACCGAACGCACCGCCTTGTAGTTGGCGAAAAGGTGGAGGGCGGTGAAGAGGAAGAACAGGCTGATGGTCAATCTGGCGGGTGGGGGAAAAAACATCAACCAATAAATATCTGGATAAGGTTTATCACTGGCCGCTTCGAACTTACGCCGGACTGTCCGTGACGAGCGGAATGAGGATCAAACTAACCAGGAGTCCAGCCAGATTCACCAAAGTCTCCTGGAATTATATTTTGTTCAAGAAAATCCAGTAAATCACTAGTAGGAGCAGCAATGGTTTGTTTTCTTTTTAGAGAAGTGCAATAAGTTTTTCTCCTTTTTTTTTGAAAAGTGTCACCCAAGCTTTTTATCTGTTTTAGGAAAGAGCATGTTAACAGCTTGTCATATTCTTAGGAAAGTACAAAATCAATAGTTGGTCTTCTCTTTAGGCAAGAGCAACAATGCTTTGTTTTCTTTTGAGGAAAGTGCAACATCAATATTTTGTCTTCTTTTCAGGAACGTGTCACCTCAGCTAGCCAGAGGCTGAGCTGCACTGTGTTTGTATACAGAGAACAAGGCAATTACACTTCCTGCCCCATACCTGGAACTCAGTACTGTACCAGATACATGTACCATTACACCTTAATGAGAAATAATAATGACTTTTCAAAGTACCTGACTGCCGTCTTTGGCGGAGATGTCAGCCATGTTGTCTCGGCGAGCTTGATGGACGGTCAGAGCAGCTCTTGTGGCTCCGCCCGCCACACCCACCACAGACTGCAGAGGACACATTTAGACCATTAGCAAAAAACAGCAAGAATTATATTATTACTAAATTGTATAATACAGCTGTTTTTTCTTCAGGGGCAGCATGGCAGCCAAAGATAAATAAATATTTTACACCCACAATTCTATCTTTAGTCATGTTAAAATGGTGGCGCTGGCCATTTTATGTTCTCAAGTTCTATTCCGTTCACCTTGAATATCCCCGACGTGCACACAATCAAGGTGAACCAAGTGGGAAAGAACTGGGCCAGTATTTCCATGAACATGGCGATGTCGTTGAGAATGTCTGCAAAAAGCCTTGATAGACATCCCCACAGGATTAGTCAGAGAAATCATAATTAGACATTTTAGTACTGAACATACCTCCATTTTTTGGCCTCAGAGTCCAACTTGTTCCTGAGACACAGACACAGGATTAAAAACAACAACTTTACACTAAATGGACAAATGTACTTGAACGTGCCTCTTAATCAGTCAATGAGATGTTGGAGTATAGTCCGTGGTTGTGTATTCTTCATCTTATTGAGACATTTTGAACAATTTCTTCCTTTTTCTGTTCCTAGTGCACACAGCAAGATCCATAAAAGGCATGCTTGGATAAGTATGGTGAGGAAAAACACCTTTGGGATGTCCAAGAATTCAGATGGCCCTTGGAATGTCATTTAAAAAACTACCAGAAGTGTTACATGTACAATAGGCAGGGGCAGGAAGTAAAAGTACAAATACTTCGGTATTGCACTTTGAATTGAATTTTTATTTTGGACAGCATTATTTTCATCCGCAAAATTTCATCGTGTATTTATTTTTTTCTCAGTTGTGCCAGGTTTATCAAAACGCTTCACTTTTTGTTATGTTACAGCCTCATTCCAAAATGGAATAAATACATTTTTCTCCTCAAAATTCTACACACAACACCCCATAATGACAACATTAAAACAAACTTGGGGGATTTTTTTGCAAATGTATTCAAGATAAAAAACTAATCACATGTAAATAGGTATTCACAGCCTTTGCCACAAAGCTCAAACTTGAGCTTGGGTGCATCATGTTTCCACTGAACATCCTTGAAAGATTCCTACAGCTTAATTGGAATCCACCTGTGGTAAATTCAGTTGATTGGTCATGATTTGGAAAGGCACACACGTCTATATAAGGTCCCACAGGTGACGGTGCATTTTAGAGCACTAACCAAGCATGAAGTCAAAGGAATTGTCTGTAGACCTCTGAGAGAGGCTTGTATTGAGGCACAAATCTGGGGAAGGGTTAAGAAACATTTCTGCTGCATTGAAGGTTCCTATGAGCACAGTGGCCTCCATCATCTGTAAAAGGAAGAAGTTCCAAACCACCAGGACTCTACCTAGGGCTGGCTGCCCGTTTGCCGAAACTCACCTGAAGGACTCTGAGAACATGAGAAAGAAAACTGACTGAACTCTTTGCGTGAATGCCAGGTGTCATGTTTGGAGGAAAGCAGGCACCGCTCATCACCTGACCACTAACCATCCCTACAGTGAAGCATGGTGGTGGCAGCATCATGCTGTGGGGATGTTTTTCAGCGGTAGGAACTGGGAGACTTGTCAGACTTGAGGGAAAGTTGAATGCAGCAATGTACCGATTCATCCTGGGTGAAAACCTGCTCCACAGTGCTCAGGACCTCAGACGGAGGCGAAGGTTTACTTTCCAACAGGACAACGTCCCTAAGCACACAGCCAAGACAACGAAGGTGTGGCTTTAGGATAACTCTAAATGTCCTTGAGTGGCCCAGCCACAGCCAAGACTTGAACCTGACCGACCATCTCTGCAGAGATCTGAAAATGGGTGTGTACCGACGCTCCCCATCCAACCTGATGGAGCTTTAGAGGTGCTGCAAAGAGGAATGGGTGAAACTGGCCAACGATATGTGTGCCAAGCTTGTGGCATCATAGTCAAAAAGACTTGAGGCTGTAATTACTGCCAAAGGTGCATCAACAAAGTATTGCGCAAAGGCTGTGAATACTTATGTATGTGATATCTTTGTTTGTTTTTTTTTTTTTTTTATTTGCAAAAAAAATCCCCAAAACCTTTTTCACAGTCATTATGGGGTGTTGTTTGTAGAATTTTGAGGAAAGAAATGAATTTATTCCATTTTGGGATGAGGCTGAAACATAAAAAGTGAAACGCTGTGAATACTTTCCAAATGGACTGTATATCCTTGACACAAATGACTCAATACTTTTTACTTTTGTTCTTAAGTACATTTAAGGTTGTTTCCCCCCCCCACACTTAAGAGGTTGATCAGTACTTCTACGAGTTTCTTTTTAACACGCATCTATCTCTCCTCTAAATGCAGTACAGTGTGTGAGTACTTTTTCCACCTCTTGACAGTCGGTGGCCCATGACTTGTCTTCGTGTGTTTACCCTTTCAGCCAGGCGAAGACGATCCTTCCCAACATGCTGGTTCCATCTGAGGAGAAACACATTAACATAGATGGGTTTCAATATACTTGCTGTACAACGAATATGATAATACATTCTATTTACCTCTTAGCAGCCAGGTGACTGTGGCCGCAGCCACTGTGGCTTCCTGGTTTCCCACACCGACACCTCTGAGTGACGCCTGAGTGGCCAGCATTCCCGACAGAGAACTGGAGAAGGCCTGAAGAGAATGATGTTGATCATACTGATGGTTTTAGTAACAATAGTGTTGGGTTACGAACTCAACGGTAGTACCTTGACTAACGTAACGACTACCCCAACGTACGGCTTTCCCGAGTTATGACCTGTTTGTTGGTCGATTTTCAGCTTTGTGTTGCAAGCAAAAATGTGACTTACGAATGAGCTTCAGACACTCCGCCACTAGATGACTGCAGCAACCTTCTCAATATCCAACCACCATAAAGTCACATGGTTACCGCACAGTGAAAGTTGTGTTTTGTGCAGGTTTGTTTTTGACAAATTTCTTTGTAACCACAGGCCCTAAAAAAATGGAGTGCTGAGAAGCACCAACGAATGATATCTTATGAATTAAATTATGAAATCATAGAAAAACATGACCAAAGTGTGCATTTAATCATCTTGCTATAGCAGCATAGTATTTCTATGATATGTACTCTACTGATACTCTACTGAACCAGATGGAGTCGCATAAAGGCTATGGCACCAGCCGAGGGAGTTCCACTAAATAAACGCTGCGGAGCTATTTCCATGAAAAGATAAAGCTGCTGAAAGTGGCAGAAAAGAAGAAAAAAAAACACTGAATAAGATTATGTTCAGTGAAAGAGAAAACAAGGTTTGTAGTTAAGGAAAAAACATTAATTTCTTTGCATTCTATTTTATTCTGTTACTGTACTCTGCTACTTTATTCTGTATGATTGTATACAGTACAATCCTGTACAGTGTTACTGTTCTTATGTAAAACCACTTTACAAAAAAAAAAATAGTGGTTAGGGGGCTGGACCGGATTAATGGCATTATTATTCATTTCATGGGCACGGATTTGAGATAAGGCTAATTTGAGTTACAAGCGTGGTCACGGAACAAATTAAATTCGTACGTCAAGTTATATGTAATAATACCTGCAGAGTATCCCAAAACTGGTACTGCAAGTAGTCTCCACTCACACTTTCCGGGTAGCCTTGAGGAAGAAATACATTCTGGAATTTATGAAAAATTAGAAATCAAACAAGATTCAATAAAACTTCTCAATAAAAAGTTCTCGTAAGGCGTCCTTACTTTAAAAAACCCAACTAAGGAGTTTACACTCGATTCAGCTTTACTGCCATCCCTTGTCCTCTGCATGGCTCCATTCTTTGCAACATATTGCCACGACTCGCCACTGCCGTACCTCTCCGTGGCTAAAAGAGCACCGCAGTCCTCCATTATCGCTTTGACGACAGAAACCCCTGTAATGTTCTGCAGTTGGTGGCGATAAATAGACCAGAAGCACCACGATTTAGATTCGCTAAACACACCCAATTCAACTTTATTATTTTACCAAGCCACGATAAAGCTGACAAAATTCATTAATAAACATCCGTTTTCTTCCGCCTTTTTTTTTTATTTACAAATGCGCTCTGATTGGTGCATTGAGGTATTGAGCGGGTGTTGATGACGTAATTCCGATGCGACCCATTAGAGCTATGTGCCTTGGCGATGCTAAGCTAGCAGGGTCAAAGTCGTCAGCGCATTCGATGTACACTGTATTGCCGAAAGTATTCGCTCACCTGCCTAGACTCAGATATGAATTTAAGTGACATCCCATTCTTAATCCATAGGGTTTAATATGATATCGGTCCACCCTCTGCAATTATAACATCTTAAACCTTTCTGGAAAGGCTTTCCACAAGGTTTAGGAGTGTGGTTATAGGAATTTATGATCATTTCTCCAGCAGCGCATTTGATAGGTTGCACACTGTTGTTGGACGAGAAGGCCTGGCTCTCAGTCTCTGCTCTAATCAGAATCATCTTTATTTTGCCAAGTATGTCCAAAAAACACAAGGAATTTGTCTCCGGTAGTTGGAGCCGCTCGAGTACGACAAAGACAATCAATTGACAGAGAACACCTTTGAGACACAAAGACATCGAGAAAAACAGTCACTGAGCAATAAAGGGTTGCTAGTTATCTGGTAATGCCGGTATAATGTTTTTGGGGACAATTGTGCAAAAAGATGCAGTCCTCTAGCACTTTGTGCTCTACAGGGTAGAGGTCAGGATTGTGCAGGCCACTCAAATTAATCCACATCAAACTGTGTCATCTATGTCTTTATGAACCCTGATTTGTGTACTGATGCGCAGTCATGTTGGAACAGGAAGGAGTCATCTCCAAGCAGTTCCCACAAAGTTGGAAATGTCCAACATATTGGCCCCTGAACTCCAGTGAAAAGAACTCTGAATGCTTCAGCATACCAAGAGATTTCAGACAGGCCAACAGTTTGGGGATTACCCCTTCCTGTCTTTGCACCTCTGCACAAAGCAAGGTCCATAAAGACATGGATGAGAGAATTCGGTATTTAATTTTTGGGCAACTCAGACAAGCGCCCTGATTGGTGCGTTCAGAGCTCAGGGCAGGACTTTGATGACTCCATTAGGCAAGAGCCTACAGTGGGTAATAATACAAAAAATATACAGTGCTTAACACATTTAGCATAATAAATTGATTAATATGTATCTATAATTAAGACAGAGTTGACACATGGAGGAATACAATTTATTAGAGCAAATTCCATGAGACCTAATGCAAAAAACAAAGGCTACAACTTGATCACTTCCCTATCGGACATGTTTAAATGGATTAATTTATATGTATGTACACTTTTTTTTCCTTGCCTTGTAATGGCATGCTACAAGGACACGACCTCGATGCGTGGAACAAGACGAGAGGACAAACGTAATTTTTTTCGGCACAGGCGAGTGATGTAAGAAAAGGAGCTGAGGCGTTTACAAAGAAATGAACACAGTCAGGAGTTGCTGCTGTCCATGGGAAGAGTCTAAGTAGCGACCCTTGAACCACCGGTGGAAGAACAAGGTGGAATCCGTAATCAGTCTTCACAACAACCAACCAAAATCATGGAGCTCATCTCACGAATATTGTCAAAACCTTCTTCTGTGTTCCAAGTATTACCATACTGAGGAATATCAGGGACACTTTGAAAAGAAATAACGCTACCAGATTAAAGTCGTATATTTTTTAGGAGGAAAATGTATATTTTCAAGGAAGCAGTGTTATTTTCCAGGAAAAAATTTGATTTTAGAGGGGAAAAAATTAAACAATGAAGTATTGGAGAGGGGAAAGTTTGAGACAAACAAAATTTCAGGGAAAAAAAAGACATCTGAGAAAAAAAATTCAAGAAAAAAAATCAAGAAAACTATGGGAATTTAAAAACATCCATATATCCATCCATTTTCTGAGCCGCTTCTCCTCACTAGGGTCGCGGGTGTGCTGGAGCTATCATCGGGCAGGAGACAGGGTACACCCTGAACTGGTTGCCAGCCAATCGCAGGGCACATACAAACATCCAACCATTTGCACTCACATTCCCACCTACGGGCAATTTAGAGTTGTCAATTAACCTACCATGGATGTTTTTGGGCGGCACGATGCATGACTGGTTAGAGCGTCAGCCTCACAGTTCTGAGGACCTGGGTTCAATCCCCGGCCCCGCCTGTGTGGAGTTTGCATGTTCTCCCCGTGCCTGCGGCGGTTTTCTCCGGGCACTCCGGTTTCCTCCCACATCCAAAAAACATGCATTAATTGGAGACTCTAAAATTGCCCATAGGTGTGACTGTGAATGCGAATGGTTGTTGGGATAGGCTCCAACACGCCCGCGACCCTAGTGAGGAGAAGCGGCTCAGAAAATGGATGGATGTTTTTGGGATGTGGGAGGAAACCGGAGTGCCCAGAGAAAAGCCACGCAGGCATGGGGAGAACATGCAAACTCCACAGAGGGGGGGGGCCGGGGATTGAACCCCGGTCCTCAGAACTGTGAGGCAGACGCTCTAACCAGTTTTCCGCCGTGCCACTTTTAAAAATATTAAATAAAATATATTTTGGGGTAAAAAAAAAATATAAATTTTCCAGAGAATGTGGATATTTTTAAAGAGAAAAAAAAATCAGATTTCTTAGAAAAATGTGTTTGATATTTGAGATTTTCTTACGATATTTTACAAGCATAGTCTGACACTGTGATAAACATGCTGGCTCATCAAGTAGTAATGTTCACTCCAGCTTCTGATAATTGTAAAAAACACACGCCATTTCCTGTTAAATTCTGACTTCAATATATAATATAATCTATATATATATATATATATATATATATATATATATATATATATATATATAATTACGACTTCTCTAGAAAATAACAGATTTTCGATCAAACAAAAAAAAAAAAATCCCTGAAATTAAAAAAATCCATCCATCCATCCATTTTCTGAGCCGCTTCTCCTCACTAGGGTCGCGGGCGCGCTGGAGCCTATCCCAGCTATCATTGGGCAGAAGGCGGGGTACATCCTGAACTGGTTGCCAGCCAATCACAGGGCACATACAAACAAACAACCATTCGCACTCACATTCACACCTACGGGCAATTTAGAGTCTCCAATTCATGCATGTTTTTGGGATGTGGGAGGAAACCGGAGTGCCCGGAGAAAACCCACGCAGGGACGGGGAGAACATGCAAACTCCACACAGGCGGGGCCGGGGATTGAACCCCGGTCCTCAGAACTGTGAGGCTGATGCTCTAACCAGTCATCCACCGTGCCGCCAATTAAAAAAATGTTCTCAGTAATTTCTTCCCTCAAAAAGTTCGGAATTTTTTCACTAAGAAATATATTTAAAACATCTCTAAAATATACCGTTTGTTAAATATTTTCCCCCCTAAAAAATATGACAAATCGTGGTGCAATTATTAATTTTCTTGTCACCGTAGAACTGAAGCTCCTTGGTACTACAAGACATCTACCCGGAGAGCAGAATAAATAAAGAGCTGGAGCACATGTAGAAGTAGTAGAAGAAGAAGAGAAATGGCGTCAAAGACAAAAAAGCCAGGCTTATTGCGGAGTATGTCCACTCGAAACAGTTCACTCCGAGTCCACAGAAGAAGGAATTCTCCATTCAGACACGCAGGATCTCCAGACAATTGTTGTAGCAGATGGCGATCCAATCGGGCTGCGTGGACGCCCACTGCACGTTGTTAATCTCGCCCTCGGCCGTGTACGCCAGGATGGGGTCCTCGATGGCACGCGGCATCTGCTGGATGTCCCAGATCAGAGCCTGGTGGTCGTCGGCTACCGCGGGAGGAAGAGAAAAAAACACGAGAGGTAGAAGAAGACGTGCTGTTTCAAACGCAAGTACACGCTAGTCGTGTGACTTGGTAAAGCAACGTGTGGTTCGGGGTTACTCTTGTATGCCAAGTAACTAGGCTTTACACGATCAGGATTTTTGGGCCCGATCAGCGAGTTTAAAAAAACGATAACCGATCACAAGATTGAGGAATGTGTCTATTTAAATGACCTGTTCATTTACTGTATATACTCGTGTACTTCATTGCTCAAAAAATTATATTTACAATAAATAATGTATCTTTTTCTCTCTATTTATGCCAGTGAGGCATAGTGACAGACAGAACAAATGAATGGTCTTCTATTAGATGGCAGGAAGTAAATACAGTACAGTAATACAGTAATTAATCTATCCACTTTTTGTGACGTTTTTGTTTGTTGGTGTGTCGTGAGATTTTTCAATTGTAAAATATGTTCTTTGGCTCCATAAAGGTTGGAAATCACTGCTCTAGTCAGATCGTGTATTCTAATCAGTCAGGTCAAACCAACATTACAACATGACAGAAATAATGGGTGCTAACTTACTGTAATTAAATTACTTTATTTTTAATTAAATTACTTCACCCACACCGAAACTTTAAAGCATGATTCGACAGAACGGCGGCATGTTTAAGTACAACCGTTCGTGCTACCACTAGCTTGCAAGGCTATATAACGTTTTGTTGCCTGCTTGCGAGCCGTATCGTATTAAAAGTACGTTAACATACCTCAAGCAAGCCTTAAATGAACGTCCTCTCCTCTACTGAGCACCGGTGACCACAAACATAAGTCTTTCTCCATTTTGTCCTTATAATACAGTCGACGCGATCCACTCTTGTTTTCGTCGCCACGGTAACGAGTGTATCCGGTCGCATTTGAGTTGACAAGATTAAAGCCCAGTGATCGTAAAAAACAGGATGCGGTGGTATCGGAATACAAGATTGTATTGCAGTAGTCTGATATAGTGCAATCATGAAAGAGCAAATTTGTCTTGTAGTGTGATCCGGGCATTATGTGTTATCTGTCTCAGACGTGTTGTCTGTTCCACACCGCCAACATGTTTTTTTTTTGTTTTTTTTTTAAATAACTTTATTGGCCAACAGATATTTACAGTACTACGTCAAAAGACATGCGACAAGGCTAAAAATAAACTAGCTTTTGGATTCAAATTTAGTGTGCACGACGGCAGCGCAGAGTAAATGTCTTTTGCAGAAACGATCAATGACGTCATTGATCGGATCGTCGAATTATGACAATATTGAATATCTTGTGCAGTGCATTCTGTGTGTCTGCTCTGTACGATACCTCCTCTTTCTTTCAAGGAGCAAAGTAGGACGACCAGAAAAAAGTGTGTAGGCGTGTGATTTACCTGCAGTGCAGATGTGACATGAGGAGTGTGGCGCCCAAGCAATGCCGTTGACACAGGCTCGGTGGTTGTTGAGGCGAGCCACCGGCGTGCACGGCACACGCACGTCCAGGATCACAACCTTTTACACACAAACGCACACAACACGATTAGATATGTCGGAGGTGCACTGACGTTTAAAGAGTCTGCGGTTAAGCAATTCATGGCGCCTGATACTTCCTGAAACAAAACCTAACATGCATGGTTTTGTGAAGATTAAAGAAAATTAGGAATCTCCAATGAACCTAGCACATGATTTTGTAAACAAAGAAAATCTGGTCTTGAATGAAGCATATGTGGCACGGTGAACGACTGGTTAGCACATCTGCCTCACAGTTCTGGGGACCGGGGTTCAAATCCCGGCCGGCCCCGCCTGTGTGGAGTTTGCATGTTCTCCCCGTGCCTGGGTGGGTTTTCTCCGGGGACTCCGGTTTCCCCCCCACATCCCAAAAACATGCGTGGTAGGTTGATTGAAGACTCTAAATTGCCCTGAGGTGTGAATGTCAGTGCGACTGGTTGTTTGTTTCTAAGTGCCCTGCAATTGGCTGGCAACCAGTTCAGGGTGTACCCCGCCTCCCGCCCGAAGGTAGTGAGGATAAGCGATCATGAAAATGGATGGATGAAGCATATGTTTTTGTAAAAATAAGAGTTTAATCAACATCAGACAATTTAGTCTTCAAATTTGTTTTAAAAGAAATACAATTTAGCGTCTTGAAAGGGCCAAACATGTTTTTGTAAACATCAGACAATTTAGATTATTCATAGAGCCAAACATACGTTGTTTTTGTAAACAGAGACAATTTAGTCTTCAAGTAGCCGAACATGATTTGTAGTCAAACGTACATTTCTTTTGTTTTTTTTGCTTTTATTTTATAACCTCGTTGATGTGTTGTTTTATTGTACTGTCTTCATGTTTTCTTAACAGCAAAGTAAATTTCATGTTTTTGTAAACAATTACCTTAAAGAGCAAAGACAATTTAATCCTAAATGAAGAGAACTTTTTTTTGTAAACAAAGACCATTTGTTTTCAATGAAGTGAATTTTCATAAACTTCAAAGGCAGTATATTATTTTAGGACCACAGTCTTAAAAGACAATTTAGCGTCTTGAATGAACTTAACATTTTGTAAACATCTACAACGTAAACAATTCTGATTTCACTGAAATTAAAGATCAAAGGCAATTAGTCTTAAATCACCTTAACATGTATTTTGTAAACATCGACCACAATACAGTCTTGAAAGAACCAAACGTGGTTTTCAGACAGACAATTTAGTCTTAAATTAATATAGACAATGGTCAACCTTATGTCTGCATTTGGTAAACATCAAAAAGCAATTTAGTTTTCAGTAAAGGTCCCATACCACAATGCTGAATTTGAAAGAGTCTGCATTAAAGATGATGCCTGATGCCAGACGCTCTCTTTATGACAACTGGCCTTATAAATATGTTAAGCGGCCACGAAACTGACCTCCATGCCGTCCATGGCCATAGTGGCCAGGTAGTTGGGGTCCTGCTTGTTCCAGCAGAGGCGCAGCAGCGGGTGGTGCTGGGGGTCCTCGTAGATGATGGTGCTGTGCTCCAGATGCCGCAGGTCAAACATGCGCACCGAGCCGTCGGCGCCCACTGAGGCGAACATATCGCGGCCACCGCCCGCCCGACTGAAGGCGATGTCGTACACCTGCATGAGGATCACTTGATCAAACTAGGGCTTAGCGATTTGGCCTTAAAATTAAATCTCCTTTTTCCCCCCCATTAAAAAAAATTTAACTAAAAAGTACATTCACGTTTTTAAAAGTCCCCCCCCTTCACTCGTAGAAACACAAATGACAATTACTTTATTTAAATCAACTTTTGCTTTGCTTTTTTTTCCCCTCTCAATTCAGGGATTTGCTTAATTTCTTCAAATACCAAACAAGATTCAAAAACGTTTTTTTCCAGCAAGGATTTTCCCCCAGCATTAACGTTCTTCTTTTTAATAAGAAAAACAGCACTATAATATTGTGTATTATAAAAACACACAGTAATGACATAATTTAATAAACAGCTTGACGTGTCTTTTTTTTGAAGAATTGTTCACTATCTGCCAAATTGCTGCTTGTTGTAAAAGTGAGTCGAATTGCGTTCACTACCACCATACAGCGCTCTTATCTCAAATTTTTAGCTCGCAAGTCAAAGTAAAAAAATGTCCGCACAACAGCATGTATCTCAAGGCACCACTGGAATGTGGAAATAATTGCTTTCCCTTTTGTCAAAACATGTATGAGGCAACCACACTCTTTTTGTTTATTAAACATGTTGCACCGTCAATCCAAAAGGCTTCTGCAGCTCTAAATATACATGTATATTGGGCCAAAGGTTTCCAACGTGTGGATAAATTACTGCTTTTGCACCATATAAATGGGTACCATGTTATTGGCAATGTTCAGTGCAATTGACTCAGCAATTGTCTTCTCCTAGGCTCCTTGCCTCATGGAAATCAATGCAGGAATTCAAATCTCTAGTCGCTTTTTTTGAAATACTGTCTCTGGAGGGGTGGGAAAAGTTGTTAAGTTGACTGTGCTTTTGTAAACTAGCTCCTTTCTGTTTGCAGTAATGTTGTTGGTGCACGGTTTGAACTCGGAAATGAATTAATGGCCCAGCCCTACATCACACCAACCTCTTTGTCGTGGGCAATGAGCTGCGTCTTGACGTGTCCCGACACCAGGTTGACGCGGCCTAGAACCTGACCTGTCTCTAGACCCCAGATGGTGCAGGTGGTGTCAATGCTGGACGTGCCTGCACAGGTGGAATATTGTTAGGACAGATCTCATTTCCGCCAAACAGCTCCTTAGATTCTCCTTCTTGTTCTTACCCAGCAGGTTAGGGTCCACCTCGTTCCAGTCGAAGGATGTGAGCGGCGCGCAGAAGTCTGAGTTCTTGTTGTTGTTCAGCAAACATTCGAGACGTGTTTCTGTGTCACTGACCTGTAATGTGGAGTACATTTTTTTTGTACCTTTCACTTCTTCTCTGAAAAAAGGACAGTCGAAAAGTACGCTAGAACAGGGGTGGCCAAAGTCCACCCCGCTCTGTTCTTTAATCCAGCCCACCGAGCATTTACATTATCAAGAGTCCTGTATGTTGAACAGTTGCATAACACAAAAAAATAAATGCCACTTTATCCTTGAAAAAGTTGCTTTTTTCCCCCCAATGCTTTTGTTTTTACACAATCTGCTGTGTGATGCTTTACCCTAAACCAGTGATTCTCAAAGTATGGTTCAAGTACTACTAGTGGTACATGGGCTCCCCTAGTGATATGAAACAGAATCACGACCTAAATACATCCATCCATCCATCCATTTTCTGAGCCGCTTCTCCTCACTAGGGTCGCGGGCGTGCTGAAGCCTATCCCAGCTATCATCGGGGAGGAGGCGGGCTACACCCTGAACTGGTTGCCAGCCAATCGCAGGGCACATACAAACAAACAACCATTCGCACTCACATTCACACCTACGGGCAATTTAGAGTTGTCAATTAACCTATCATGCATGTTTTGGGGATGTGGGAGGAAACCGGAGTGCCCGGAAAAAACCCACGCAGGCACGGGGAGAACATGCAAACTCCACACAGGCGGGGCCGGGAATTAAACCCTGCTCCTCAGAACTGTGAGGCAGTAGCTCTAACCAGTCGTGCACCGTGCCGCCGACCTAAATACAGTTCAGTTGTATTTAATTAAGTTAGTTCTTTGTTAACTAAGTTCAAAACATTTCCACATAATCGGAAATAACAATTTGTTTTTAAACACGTATTTAGGTAAAATTCTTATTCAACCTTTATGTTCAATACATTTTAATTGAATAAATATTTCATTTTTATATTTTACTATATTTAACTCTTTCCTTGCCATGGATGAATGTTCAAATTGCATAATGTTCCAGTGGTTTACAATAAACAAAGTATAACTGTTTAGGAATAAAACCTCTGTCTTGTTTTAGATGAACACTGCATTTTAATGTTGGTCAATATCGTAGTACTTGGAGAGCCAAGTATTTTTTTAGTTGGTATTTGGTGCAAAAAGTTTGAGAACCACTGCCCTATCTATACTGCTGCTGTAACACCTGAATTTACCCTGTGGAGGTCATTACAGGATTATCTTATTTCGTATGTGTTGCGTTAATTTAGTTGTTTTTGATTTTATTTAGCAAAAATTGGATTGTTAAAACGGTATTAATTTATCTCAATAATATATTTCTTATTTTACTGTAGATAATCAGCTATCCCATTTTACATATATATTTTATTAATTGGTTAATTAAAAATAAACTAATCATGATTAATAAAATCTAAATAAGATTGAATTATTTTACTACTATTAAACTATTTTACATATGCATATTTAAAAAATATTTTAACCTCATCTATGAACAAGCTGGCCCATCTGTCTGTTTTAAAACTCAAATGTGGCCCTTGATCACAGAAATTTGCCCGTCTCTGCAGTAGAACCTCCAAAGTGAAATGCACAACTCTATAGGAAGTAATGTACAAAGGAAAAAAAAAAGTCCAGGGTCAGGCAATGTTTTAAGCAACATTCTTTTCTCTATACAAGTGCAAAAAAATAAGCCAACCACTGTAAAATAAAAGTAAAAACTAAGCTTACGAGTGAACTCATGTAATTGCACTGAATTCTATTTTTAAAAGTTCAGCGTAACCTTGGTTTTCGTATGTCCTAGCTTTCGTACAATTCAGTGTTTCGACGAACGTTTTCATCCATCTTTTGCTTGCGTTGTGGAATACGCCTTGCCATGGTCTGTGGTATCGTTTTTACACTATACGACAGAAGGTTCAGAGTGCCAGCCATTTGATAAAGATGGAAAGGTACACAATAGAATTCAAGAAAAAACTCAAAGCAAAGTACAAAGTCTCTCCCCTCCTCCCATCGTTCATCTGCAATCAAGAGTCTTCAATAAACATATAAGTGATGTCAAATGTTCATTTATCTACTTCATTAGAGATTTCTATTTATTTCACACTGTTTTCTGTAATCAAGACTATTGTTATTCTCTATAAATGTGTTCAGATTTTGGGTGTCTGGAAGAGATTAATGGGATTTACATTATTTCCTATGGGAAATATTGCTTAAATGTGATAGACATACCCTCCAGATGCGCAGGTAATCCCCACTGGTGGCCAGCAGGTCCGGGTAGACCCCTTTAGTGTCCGGGATCCACATGATCTTGGTGGTAGGATACGGGTGGTCGAAGGTGTTCCGACACACAAACTCTGAGCTCTCCTCTTCCAGACCCACCAGCTGGACCTGAATGTGCCACACAGCCACACACACACACACACACACACACAATATAATTTATATCCACACGAAAACCATCACTGATCATGTAAACATGCTGGTTAAACAGATAAAGCATATCATTTTTTTAACGCTGTCTGAGCTTAAAAAAAAAAAGTCCCTAAACAATGAAAAAATATAGATACAAATAAAGCATGTAGTTTTTGAAAATCCCTTAACATGTACAGTACAACCACAAAATAGTCGTTTTTGTAAGCTTTTTAAACATTTTAAGCAGGGCGTCATTTTAAACAAACCTAAACATTTACAGCAAGACTTTTATTTAAACATCTTTACACTTGACATCTAACACAAACCAATAATGTTGTCATTCTTGAATCATCCCTTGAATCATACATTTGAAGCAATAAATCATTTTGATTAACCCCTCTAAAAGAAGGCATTTTTTTGGATGCCTCCAACATTTAAAAACAAGTTATTGTGACACTCCTCAATCATTTTTAAACTTTCCCAGATTTAAAGAAAAGCATCATTTTGAACACTCCCTAAATATTTAAAACAAATCCATAATCTAGTCATTTTATAACACTCCCCATGCATTTTTTACAGTCCTAATCATTTTAAGCAAGGAGTCATTATAAATGTCCCCAAATGTTTAAAGCAAATTCTTATGATGTTTTTAAGTCCCTAAATATTAAAAGAAAAACAGTAATATAGTCATTTTAGAATGCTCCCTAAAAATGTAAACGAGGACTTTTTAAACATTTACAAAACATTTTAAACAAGACATTTTCACATCACTAAACATTTAAAGCAAGAAGTCCTTTTAAACAACCGCTAAACATTTTAAACAATGCATTTTAAACCTCCCTAAACATTTAAAACAAACCCATACATAAAGTGCCTTTTGAACGCCCCCTAACAGTTCAAACAAGATCTCTTTTGAATATTCATAAACAGTAACGCGAGTCCAGTCATTTTTGAACGCATCTTTATCGTTTAAAAAAAGACATTAATACAATTAAAAAACGATGTATTTTTCAACATTCAAAAGAATTCATTTTTTAACTTAAACACTTAAAGCAGCCCGTTTTTAAAACATGTACATTTCAAAAAAGCATTTTTGAACATCTTTAAACGTTTAAAGCGAACACACTATATTGTGAATTTTGAATGCTCCCTAAATACTTATAACAATTGATTGAAAACAACGATTTTTTTTACATTATCTAACATTTTAATACACACACATTAAAAACGATGCATCATTTGAACGCTTCCTAAACACTTATAAACAGGCATTTTAAACGTTCCTTAACACTTAAACCAATCCCACAATATCGCATTTTTTAATTAAGTCAAATAATTTGAATTTAGGTTGTAAAATAACGCTGTCTGAGATTTTTTCCAGTCCAACCAGATGATTTCATCATGCGTTGGTGCTCCACTGCACAAAACAACCAGCATTAGCATTAGCATCCATCGCGTTACTATCTTTAGCCCGGGTTTAATAAACGGCCGCCCAATGCAAAAATAAATAAATAAATAAACACAAAGAAAATGCACGCACCTTGTTGTTGTATTCTTCCACGAAGCTTCCCAGCGCCAAGCGAAAGCGTTTGTCCGGCCGCACGCTCCAGTTCATGGCGTAGACCGTCCATGGCGCCTCGTATTTGTAGATTTCTTTTCTCTTGCCGTGCAGCGACATCCTAGCGGAGCGGAGCTAACACCCTCGCGTTAGCTAACCGCGAATTAAGGCCCTCTTGGGGAGGCGAACGCGACCACTTTCGTTCTACCCGTGGGAATAATTAGTAGAAATGACGGTAGTGGTCGCCGTCGCGCCACCAGAACACTATTATAATTGCAATACTACGGCCACTTGGTCAACAAAGAGTGTCAGCCATAGCTCTCTCCGAACTACAGAGCTGTCAAGCTAGCGGACAACTACTTGACGACTTCCGGTTATGCCTTTCTATTTAGTAGAAGTACTACCTCTACAGCACAGGTACTTCCAAATGATACCGTTCAAGGTTGGGGGCGCGCCCGCTTTGTCTCCCCGGTCATAGCGGCCATAGAGTGTGGCGCTCTGAATAACCGAACAGCAACATTGTTTCCGAACTGTCCGGAGTGTAGCAGAGCTTAGTGCATTTCCGATTGCACCCCTAAAATCCATTTTGAGTATAAGCTCAGTATTTCTTTCACACCAACAATCAATTTGAGCATGTTATTACTATTTTCTACTTTGTAACATGTTAGTGATCTCCCAGACTGTTATGTGACCTTCAACTCGTTCAGAAATGTTTGAAAACATTCCACATTTCTCTGCACATCTTATTTGAAAGCTCTCCAACATAAATTACCGCTTCACATGTTCAGTTTATTAGATGATTCTAGTGTAGACTTCAAAATAATAATCGGCAGCCATATAGCTCTGAACTACAGAGACCTTTGAAAATCATTAACCAATAAATGATTTTATCATTTATTTCATGAATGTCCCATAAGCCCATCACTCAATTATTCTAGACTGAGATTTCAGTTTTATTGTTTAATACTTATAATAACCTAATTGATAAAGAAGAAATGGTGTTGTCGCTATAGGCATCTATCATAAAAACATAAATGCTGTAAAACATATATATCTACTAGGCAAATTTCACATTCAAGCCAAATACATTCATATTTTATTGTGAATGAAAAAAAAATTGTAAAACTCCTTAAAGGTGACAAAGAAAAATAGAAGCACATCCGAGAGAATATTGCCAATTTCTATCAGCGACAAATACAATTTTGTTTTAATTCAAAGTAATCTATGACACTTTTTTTTTTCTATTCTTATCATCTTACTATGTTTCAGTGTTGTACCTGAGCGAGTTCAATTAACTTAGTTCATCAACTAGTACATATTTTCTGCTAACGTGAACTGAATTTAGTTCATTTGTGCCTGATGAACAGTTTTCGAACTAAAGTTAATTTTCATTCATGAGTGCCAGGTTTTGTTAGGGACTTACGGGACAAACCTATCTATATTCGAGCCTTCATATCTCGGCGGACAAACTCTGAATTTGGCAACCCATTCATTGCGGCCGGGGCCTTCACCGGAATTACGTCACAGCTGCGTGAGAACACGAGTTGCGTTCATGGACACTGGACACAAATATCTTCTTCGGTGGTTCTTTTGTCATACAGTACATAATTGTAAAAAGTGACTACTAGGGAAATTATTACTTGTATCAGAACACTGTAGTTAAAACTCTGTACGATCACACTGTCATAATATGAAATTGATTTTGTTTTGTAATACAAGAATAGATCAAATAAATATAAAAATAAAAAACATTTAGTTAATATAGTCAGCAACTGCTATGAGGAATTCAAAAGTTATCAATGTCCTTTCACCATCGTTCCTGTCGCGCTGTGCTATGCGTTTTTGTTTGCACATTAAGGAGAAAAGTCCTATTTTTGTTTGAATTGCTCTTTTTTTTAAAAAAAAAGAAAAGAAAAAAGACCATCCAAGCAACACGTTTTGGCTCATGTTTTTGAGATTGTAGGGTGAAAGCTGCAGCTAGTTATTATTGTGGAGTGAATGGGTGGCAACAATGGGAAAATTAGATGACAATATTTTAAAGGGAATAGCCTGTCAGCAACATATTGAGAAAAAAAGAACTATGAACTACTTCATTTTTGGAACGTGAACTTAGTTCAAAATTATGAATTATGAACTATGAACTGAACTAGTTCATTTTTGGAACAGTGAATTGAAATTTTAACTAGTTCGAGTAGAAAATTAACTTTCCCAACACTGCCCAGTTTTATCCCTCGCACATGTTTCCATCCTTATTTTAAACTTTAAAACCATAGTTGGATTTTTGTTAAATGCCTGTAGTGGACAATGTTGTTGTTTTTTTAAAACTAAACCAAAAGCCTATGTAAGACCATATATGATACTATATATACCTTATATTAAGGGGGGGACACACAAAAACAACAAACAAAAACAAACAAACAAAAAAATACTCAAGAGATCTGTCACGCTCAGCTAGGGGACAAGGTAACTTTTGGTTATACCTTCAACTTAAAATCTTTTTTTTCAAATCAGACAATCATTACATTGGAACATGAAACTTATTTATACACTTTATATGATGTAATTATGTAATACACTCGTGTAGGTGACCGTGTTTCGTAATTAACTCGTAGACATTCATTCAGACGTTTGAAAAAAAACACTACACATTTTTACATTTTGCATCTTATTTGAAAGCTCTACCACATGAATGAGGTTCATTGACGTTGCTGCTTTTGATACGGAGCTAGCTAAGCTTTAAAACTCCCTTTTCCGGTGTAGATTTCAAAACAAAACAATGCTCGTGTTGGTGAGTACCCAAACTCTCGCGGTGACATGGAAGTCTCGCCGCCGTAGTTTTACTTTGAGAGGTTAAATCCTTGTCAAGACAGCCTGCTCCAGCCTTCCGTTATTATTTTGGGGCTACTCGAGATCAAATACCGTAACGCGAACCCAGCGGTAACGTTCCGGTAAGATGTTTCGATTGTTTTCTTTTTTGCTTGGGATCGGTTCACAAAGTGCTACGGTGTCACTTTCCGCTGTCAGCTGGGGGTGGTGCTAGCTAGTTAGCTTAATAGCGTCAGAAGTGGCTAATAAGAAAGTGATTGGGGGGAGGGTAAGGCACTGGGGTGGGATTACCAATTGTTAAGTGGCCAAGCTAAAAACTACGCACAGAAACATTGTAACACTTTTGCTATTCATATTATCACGACAACTCGATTTGGCGGCGTGCTGCCAAGGTGATTCTTGCGACACAATTTGAGCTTGACGAGTCATTTTCGTCTGTTTCTAACGTAACGTTTTTTGTTAAAAAGTTTAGTAGTCTGATTTTCTCATTTGGATGACAGAAAGCATCAAAATGAATATTTTAGTCATTGTTTACTAGTTAGGCAACTAGTTAGAGGACCGAGGGATCCTGTTCCTCTGTGAGCTGTCAGGTGACGACTAGACTCCTGTGGGATCCCAAATCAGATTATTACAAGTTTGACGTTTAAAACTAGACTAGAATATGGACTATTTTTTTTCCCAAAACACTCTCTAAGAGTTTAGGCTAATTGTCAGTTTTGAACGCCACCGTAAAGTTTAAAGTTAAGTTTAAGCACAATTTAAATTTAAGTTTGAACAACGCATTTTTAACCTTCCTAAACATTTCAAGGAAACTCATAATGTAATACATTTTTTAACAACCCCAAAACATTTCAAAGAAGTCATGTTTTGAAATAAATTAATGTGCAAATCTATAATATTCTGTGGTACCTTGGCTTCCAAGTTTTTCAAATTACGAGCCGTTACTTGGTCATTACTTTTGTTTATTTGTTTTGTTGTTTTGCTGTGTTGCAAGCAAAAATTCGACCCCGCTATGTGGCAGCAGTGAACTTAATAAGTAGAGCCTGCTGTATGCATTTTGGCAGAGAGCGAACAGTTTTTTAACAAGGACCAAGTGTGCTTGCTTCAAGTTGTTTATTGTCATTTCCAGTTAAAGATTACTGGAAAATTAAACATAAAACAAATATGTATTTAACCGAACAAACTGTTTTAAAGTCCGTTAACTTTAAGGGACATATTTTGCCAGACCAGCTTTTTCTAGTATTTGGGATGTAAAAATTGTCTCTATGGTGCCTCAGTAAACATGTGAATTAAAATCATAGACGCATTCCTGAGTTCCAGACGTTTTTATGCCGAGAAGCTTGAAATCGGGTCATTTGAAATTTTCCAGCTTATCTACGTCACGAGCGAAGATCTCCGCCTTCCCTTTCCGCTCTCGAGCCAGCGCGGGAAACATAACAAACACGTGTGCTCTCACAAGTGGGTCTTCTAAATGGAGGCAACCAAACAGAGGAAAGGGGGCGGGTCTTAGCCAATAAGGACAAAGCGCATACAAAACTGGATCAAACTGAAGTAGCTGTCAGAGGGGCCTTTTCTGGGCACTTGTAGATCAAATCCAAGGTATTTTTTTAAATGAAATTGACACTTTTATGCTAAGTCCATGTTGGAGAGTCACTCTATGGAGTTCTAAATAGCCAAACTACGGGACCTTTAATGCTAACATAAAATGCAAAATGCCATAGGTATCGTGGTACTGACAAACCTTTAAACAACTGATATTTGAACACAAATGTTACAGGAACACAGACAGACAAAGCACATAATAATACTCAAAGGCACATTGCTCTGCGAAAAACAAATATATATTAGTGCAGCTTAGTTGTGACAGTGTTTGTGTATTAAATATATTTACTATACTTCCCCCAAATGGCCAAGGTTTGCACACCAGAAGCACAATGTCTAGTGTCAGGAAATCGTGATGAAAAAAAGAAATTATTTTCATTGTTATTGCTGTGTTTTTATAGTACAATAGTGTGTAGTGCTTTTTTTGTTTTTAAAAACATGTTACAAATTTGTTTTGTGTGTTTTTTTTTTTTTTTGGTGGATTGGAACGGATTGATTAAGTTTCCATTCATTTGAATGGGGAAATTTCAGTTAAGCGTTCAGAGCGTGGTCACGGAACAAATTAAACTTGTAAGTCATGGTACCACTGTAGTTGTTTTTGAAAGCTTCCTCAGCATTAAAAGCAAAATTATAATAGTCATTTTTAACTCTCCCGAACCCCAATGTAGGAATTTCCAACTTTTTAACATCCATTGCATATTTTTTTTGGAGTCTGTTTTTTTAACACGTCCTGAGCAAATGTTCTTGAAGGATTACAGAAGAAAGATGAAGAAATATTTGACGATTATATCACTTTTCCCTCCTGTTTGTTTCGTCAACATCCTGCTCAAGCGACACCATGCGACATTTGCCCCTCCTCCTGCTGTCCCCCTTGCTGCTGCTACTCCTGGCCCTCCCCGTCACCAAGGGGCGCTACAACGACGATTTTGACGATGGCGAGGACGTGACTGACTTTGATGACAACGACTTTGCCGAGTTCGAGGATATGAGCGATGACACGGCGCCTGAGGCAGGCACTGCCCCCCCGCCACCCATGCGGGGCAGCCCTTCCTCGCAGCACGACGAAGACGAGGATGAAGACGAGGCCACGGTGGAGCTGGAGGACGGTCAAGACGGTTTTGACGACTCGGACGCACAGGTGGGATTTACGTGCGAGACTGTAGTGTCGTGTTCGGGTGAGTGAAGTACTGTAGTCTAGAGTGGGGGGTGAAGTGTGTTTGCAGGGTGAGTGTGGGGTGTTCGTGTTGTATGTCGGGCCCTGACCGGTTAATCGGCTGACCAATTTAACCGGCCGATATTAGCCCTTTTCAAATCTGCAGAAATCGACCGTTTTTTGTTGTTGTTGCTGATTTTAGCTGATTTTTTTTTTACACACTAACACATTACAACGCAAGACAAAGGAAACGATATGGAAACAAACATTCTCGAAAGAGATTTGCAGAGTTTTCTCTCTGATGTAAAAATAGGTTCTTATATTCATTATATATATTTTTAATTAATTGGCTGATTAATTGTTTATCTGAATTTTATTCTGGAAAATATCGCAAACTGCATTGGCCTAAAAAAAATCCATATCGGTCGAGTCCTAGTAACATGATTGGTCGAGCTTGGATAATGTGTAGTGTGTGAGGGTAGTGTAGTGTATTTTGATGGAAGTGTGTGGGGAGTTAGTGTACTGTGTATTGTGAGGTTAGGCTGATGTGTACTGTTGTCGTGCGTGTGTGGGGGGTGGTGTAGTTTGTGTGGGAGTAGTGTAATGTGTGTGCAGGGTTAGTGTCGTGTGGGATGGTATTGGTGTAGGGAGAATATGTAGTGTTCGTGGGTTGGGTAGTGTGTTTTCAGTGCACGTGGGAGTGGTCGTGTGTGTGTTGGGGGGACAGTAATGTGTGGGGAAGCGTGTTTGTTAGTGTATTTATGCGTACGGTTTCTTCAACTTTGATATGTATGTGTTTCAGAAATTATATTTAATGTATTTTTTTTCTGTGATGTGTGCCTCAGGATCAGGACATTTACAGTAAATATGACCAGGAGGAGTTTGAGGGGATTGGAGACATGGAGAAGACAGGCCATCCTATGAAAGACCCCCTCATAATCCACACGGTAAATCTCATTTAACTCTTAAAGCCTCCCCTCAGATTATTTTCATCACTTATTTTTCTTTTGTCTGCCAAGTATAGTAGTCATCAAAAACTTCCTGAATATTTAAAGCCAGATGAAATCTAGTTGTTTAATAACATTCATAACATTATTATAACACTGGGAGCAAGACAAAATGTAGACCTTTTTAAATGTTTTACGCCAGAACAGTTAGTTGTTTTTTTAACATCGCTAAATATTTAAAGCAAGGCTGAATGCAAGCAAGTTACAAATTTTTAAGGCAAGACAAAAATAGTCATTTTAAATGGCCTTTGTACATTTTAAGAATACCATAATGTAGTCTTTTAATGTCACCTAAACGTTTAACACAAGGATGAAATATAGGCATTTTTTTAACATTCCCTATTGTTTTAAGTAAGATTAAAATAGTGCTTTTTGAATGCTCCTCAAACATAGAAAGAAAACCCCAAATATAGAAGTTTTATAACGCTGCCAAAAGAAAGACCATTGTAAAGATTGAATGCGTGATCAAAATATCGTTACTTTTCACCATATACCCTATTGTTTAAGTATGACCAAAATTGTCAACTTTGAACCTTCTAAGTGTTTAAAGCGGACTCAAGCTAAAGTTGTTGTTGAATGCTCCCAAAACATTTACAGCCCCTATAAGGTCACAATAAATGTCTTCTAAATTTGACATACCACAGAGAAGAGTGTTTTAACAACCCTGTCAAATTTATATGATTAGAAAAATCGCTGAGTGAATAAAATGAGGCTTCAAAATCTTGGAAAATCAATGTGTTTACTCTGCTCTCAAACGTTTTAGCCACGCCCCCACAAAATCAGCAAAACTATCCATCCATCCATTTTCTGAGCCGCTTATCCTCACAAGGGTCGCAGGCTTGCTGGAGCCTATCCCAGCTATCATCGGGCAGGAGGCGGGGTACACCCTGAACTGGTTGCCCGTCAATCGCAGGGCACATACAAACAAACAACCATTCGCACTCACAGTCACACCTACGGCAATTTAAAGTATTCAATTAATGCATGTTTTTGGGATGTGGGAGGAAACCGGAGTCCCCGGAGAAAACCCACGCAGGCACGGGGAGAACATGCAAACTCCACACAGGCGGGGCCGGGATTGAACCCCAGTCCTCAGAACTGTGAGGCTGACGCTCTAACCAGTCGGCCACCGTGCCGCCTCAGCAAAACTAAAATGGTGAAAAACAGTTTCATGCTGTAGCTCCACAACTGAGTACTACATAGTTCTCAGTTTTTGTAGGTTTTCAGTAATTATCTTCAATCATGTATTATAAATTTAGAAACAAATCTCTAAATCCACTTTACAGTTTTTTTTTTTTAAATGCAAAGACGCTGCTTAATGGAGACTTATTGTTGTTTGCTTGTGTTCAGGTTCCGGCCCATCTTCAGAACAGCTGGGAGAGCTACTACATGGAGATCCTAATGGTGACGGGCCTGCTGGCCTACATCATGAACTACATCATCGGCAAGAACAAGAACAGCCGGCTGGCTCAGTCCTGGTTCAACTCTCACAGAGAGCTGCTGGAGAGCAACTTCGCTCTTGTGGGTGAGTCGCCTGTGATGGGTTCGGGTTAGATTTTATGATGATAAAATAACACAACTAGAAAACTGTGGTTGGTGCACTCAGGCGACGATGGCACGAGCAAAGAAGCAGTGAGCACGGGGAAGCTCAATCAGGAAAATGAACACATCTACAACCTGTGGTGCTCCGGACGCATCTGCTGTGAGGGCATGCTCATACAGCTCAAGGTAAGGTACGCATGCATGCGTACAGTGTATGTGGTAGTGTAGTGTGTATGGGTATGTTTGGTATTGAGTATTTTAGAGTGGGGGTTAGTAAAGTTTGGGTAGGGCAAGTGTTTTGTGTGTGTTTGTGGGAGGGGGTAGTGCGGTTTAGGTAATGTAGTGTGTGCTGTGTTGCTAGTGTAGTGTGCGTGTGTGTGTGTGTGTGCGTGTAGGAGTAGTATTGTGCATGTGGGTGGGGCAGTGTGGGTTGGGTAGTGTTGTGTGTTTGGGTTGTTAGTGTAGGTGGGTTGGGAAGGGTAGTATACTGTAGTGTGTTTAGATTGTGTGATAGTGTACCGTGTGTGTAGGGAGGTAGGAATTAGTGCAGTGCATAGGAGGGGTAGTGTAGTGCGTGCATAATCACTTTTAATGATGGTTATGCTTGTTTTTGTGCTTGCAGTTCCTGAAGAGGCAGGACCTGCTCAATGTTCTGGCCAGGATGATGAGGCCCACCTGTGACCAAGTGGTTGGTATCTGCTCAGCAAGGACGCTCCACTTATGCTTGTGCAGAGCGAAAGCGTTAACAGTTGAGTTGTCCAATAAACAGTGCATCTCTTTGTCTTTATGTGTGTAGCAAATCAAAGTGACTCTGAATGATGAGGACATGGACACATTTGTGTTTGCTGTGGGCACCAAGAAGGCGATGGCCCGCCTCCAGAAGGAAATGCAGGACTTGGTAAATACCTTATTCCTCCAGCAGATGCCGTACCTCATTTAGTCGCCGGGTGCGTCATCCACCAAAGACGCTAACAGTACATAAACAATCAGTGGGGGCTGGCGTTGTTACTGTTTTTGTGCAGAGTGAGTTCTGCGGCGACAAGCCAAAGTCCGGAGCCAAATTCGGCCTTCCAGATTCTTTGGCTATTCTTACAGAGATGGGTGAGGTCACAGATGGCGTGATGGACAACAAGGTAACATTTGTAAAATACTTTTTTTTTTTTTAGTATGAAGACAGTCTTTGTTTCTTACTGTAATTTTGTGTGATTGTGTTTCACAGATGGTTCATTATATCACCAACCACGCCGACAAGATCGAGTCCATCCATTTTTCGGACCAATTTTCTGGTCCAAAAGTTATGCAAGAGTGAGAATCTCATTGCTTCAAATAATTTAAAAAACAATCTTTTCTGATTTGTTTGAATGTAAATACCCTATGTTGTTTTTCAAGGGAGGGTCAGCCCTTAAAGCTGCCTGAAACCAAGAAGACCCTGCTGTTTACATTTAATGGTGACCATTTGGTCTTTGTTACAACACTCACAGAAGAAACATGCCATTTGGTGTCATTAACGTGGTTCCTTTTTATTTTTTGTCATATAGTGCCTGGAATGGGCAACACTTCTCCCAAAGACATGGACGCTCTGCTGCCCCTTATGAACATGGTCATTTACAGTATTGATAAAGTCAAGAAGCTGCGTCTCAACAGAGAGGTAAGAACACACGCACACACCGCAACAAGCAAATAGATATACACACAAAACATACATGCACCGAATACCAAACTTATGCAACGCCAAATACACACACACCAGATACACACAAAGAACCACGCTAACATACAAATACACACACACCGACATCAAACACATGCAACAACACTAAATTACACACACAAACCAAACAACACACATCAACACGCATGCATATACACACACACACACTAGTCATACAAACACACACACATGCAATAAATACACACTAACACTAAACACGTACAACACCAAATACACAGACAAAAGTCAAATGACACACATCAACTACTCACACACAGACTACAGACACACACACATACACAAACAAACAAATACACGCGTGCCCACAAAACAAACATCAAGCAGACGTATACCAGCACCATAAAAACACACGACAACAACACGCATCAAATACACACCAAAGAATTACACAAACCAACACTACATTCACACAATAACATCAAGTACGTGTAACAAAACCAAACAACACACATCAAATACACTCACACAACAACACACAAATAAACACACGAACCAATACCACATTCACCGACTGACACCAAGCACATATAGTAACACCCAAAAAACACACACAAACCAAACAATACATTTAAAACACACACCGCCCACACACACTAACACCAAACAACTGTAACAGATAACAACACTAAATACACACAAAACAAACACACACAACACAAACAAATTCAAACCAAATAAACATTAACGTTTCAGACGAGCACAAAAGAGTCTCTCGCTGCCCTCCTTCACCTTGCAGGGGAAAATGAAGGCAGATCGCAACCGTGCCCGCGTGGAGGAGAACTTTCTCAAGCAGACGCACGCTCAGCGCCAGGAGGCCGCACAGACCCGCCGCGAGGAGAAGAAGCGGGCCGAGAAAGAAAGGATCATGAACGAGGAGGACCCTGAGAGACAGCGCCGCCTCGAGGTCCCACAACAACCATATGAAGCCGTTTCTGATATTGTGCTTGTTTCAAAATGATCACACAGTCACAGATAATAAACATTGCATCGTTTTCTTTTGGTTCAGGAAGCGGCTCAGAGACGAGAGCAGAAGAAGATCGAGAAGAAGCAGATGAAGATGAAGCAGATCAAAGTGAAAGCTATGTGAAGTTCGCCCGTCACAAAGGACATTTTGTCATTGTCTTATCAGCTCACCTCACTGCATCATGTTTTTGTCTTGGTAGTCTGTACCTGCTTTAGATTTAAAGCATCATCACGGGGCTCCATTGATTTTTAATCATAGCATTAATATAATCTTCAGTGACATTTTAACTTATATCCACTGTGAGGTTGTTTCTAATGAATTTCTGAGCAAAAGTCAATAATAAAGTGCACTGGAGTCTGCTTGTCTCATTTTATTGACAGAAAGACATCTGTTCTATAAGGAGGACTGCGAAGGCTATGGCAGGGTGCTAAATTTAAATATTGTGTCAGCACACTGGGCTAAATTTGGTGTTATCACAGCACCACCCTGCCACATGAACATGATCAAATTACAATATATTGCATATACAGTGGTCCCTCGCTATTTGCTGTGGGATAGGGACAAGGTCCTGAATAGTGAAAATCTGCGGATGATTCATGCCCATTATTATTGTATTGGGAGTGTGGAAAAAAAAAAAGGGGAAAAAAAATTGAAAACAAATCTGCAAATAGGTGAATAGTTATGCAGGTGCCAAACCGTGAGTATGCAAGGGTCCACTGTATACAACACTGGACATTGTGCAACAAAGAGGCATTTATACCATTGTCAAAGGGTTGTCATTTTAGTAGCAGGCATTTACATTTAAAAATACATAATGGTAATTGTCTTCTATATAGTTATTTTACTCAATTTATTTTATTTTTTTTAGATTAGAGAAGACATTAAGTGCACTTTTCGGAGCGTACCTATTCTGTTAATAAGTTTATTAAGGCTATTTAGTCCAAAAAATTTTATTAAACAATTGGCTATTCAGTTTTATGCTGACCATAATTCTTGTTTCTTTTTTAGGGCAATATTTTGGTGCACCCGCTGAGATATAAAACCGCTGATTCAATCGTATTTTTCAATGTCATAATTTACCCCATAAAAAGTAGAATCAAAATAGTCATTCGTTTAGATAAATACTGTCATTAGCTACGTTATTGGTGTCGTAGTACTAATACTATTGGTGCGCGCAGTGAAAGGACGTTAGTCCAAACGGTCGGTAAAGTTAAAACCGAATATTCGATCTAATGTTTTACTACGTGAACATTTTGATCAAAATAATATTAAAAAATTACACACTTAGGAACACTTTGTCATTTACAATCTTAGCGGTGTGAATTGGTATATACAATAGTTATTAATTTCTTAGCGCTTTGGATTCCAGCAGATAGCCACTAGAGGACGCTCCGCTAGTTCTATTTGAAAACACAGATTCAATCGCGTTTCAACGTTATAGTTTATGTGAAATAAATCGATCAAAAATAATATACACGTCATTTATATCGCAATATATTGTCACTTAAAGTTGTTTTGGTTTTAGTTGGCATCATAGCTGTTATGTCTTTATATATGTTTTTTTAATTATTTTTTTTTTTGAGTGGAAAGTGCGAATCAGAACTCGCCTGCTGTGTTCGCTTACCCAGATGGAGAACAGGCGAGGCGTTCAGGTTTGTTACGCGGTGGCCGCTCTCTTCACAATATTGGGCTATTAAACGCTAAAAACAACTCCCCGGTGCTCCGCATGGGCTCGCGTTTGCATCGACTATCAACCGGAATGTTAGCAGCGTCGTTTTCACCCGCTACTTTCGCATAAGCCTGGGGCTCGCAGCTGTCCCGTTTGTGTTTTGGTGGGTGGACTGTTTTTCTTGTTGCCCGGGCGGGCCTGGCGGCGGGCGGGCTGCTACTCTCGGATGAGCGGGCTCTAGGACTCTCGGAGGTGGGAGTCTTGTATTTTCGGGTGGAAACCAAACCCAAGAGTCCCGGAAAGTCTTGGACAACATGGCTGCTGATTACAATATGCTATCGATTGCAGAGTGTGGCTAATATGAGCAGTTTGGCTTCCCAAGTTGACGCTTATGCTAAGTTAGCGCTAGCCGACGTTCGGGATAACTTGACTTAGCATTAGCAAAAAAAAAAAAAAAAGCTAACTAATTTACCGCTGTTGTGTTCCACTCGAATCGACTATAATGTTATATGTATGACCCGGATAAGAACCCGATTCGAGTTTTGCTAATTTGAAACTCTTGTGTGAAGAGCTCAGCCTGGTTGCGTTTTGTCGCTTCTTGTTAGCATGTTAGCATAGCTAGCTCAACTAAACTAGTGCTCTGTGACGTAACTCGCTCGTTGTTTTGACAGCGTCTTATCCGGAGCGGCGAACGTCAGCCAACTATCGTCTTTTATGCTTTTCGCCGTATTTATTTACGATACGATAAGTAGTTACTATTCACGCTTCAAGCTTGTCCGTTCTTGGGTTTGTTTGTGTTTACAGCATGAGTTTCATATTGCCAGTCCAAAGCCGTGCACTGACATGCTTGTTTGTTTCAATCCCGAGACACCATGTCAACACACATGTTTTTGCAGCTGTAGGATGGATCCAGACAGCGGCGCAGACGCACAAAAAGCTGTGAGTTTGCAGTGGACGAGCTTCAAACTGGTCCAGGACCCGGCTACCAGACGGGTGGCGCAGAAGATCTACAGATACGATGGAGTGCATTTCAGTGTGCCTGTGAGTGTTTTTTTAAAAAAAATATTATTATTTTAAATTTCACATGATAAACCCAGACAAAGTGACATGACCAAATGCAATTCAGTCGCAGTGTGTTGTTCTACAGTGTTACAGTTGGCATTTGGTGCAGGCAGCGTGGGTTCAGCCGCTGCTTAGTGCCACTGTGAGTGTGAATGGTTGTCTGTTTCTATATCTGCCTTGTGATTGATTGGTGACCAGGCCAGGGTGTAGTCAGCCTGCCTTTTGCCCAAAGTCAGCTGGGATAGGCTCCAGCTCCCCATGACCCTTAAAAGGATAAGGAGTGTACAAAATGGATAGATGGACTGTTGCTCGCACGCCTAACGATGATGCTCAACTCACTGCAAAAAAAACCAAAAAAACAAATGTTGACGCTTGTGGCTTTTTCATTTCTGTTTGGGAACCCCTTGGCACTACAGTCGTACAAACATGGCAGAGCATGCCATAATTCCATCAACTTGTGCTCTCTTTCTTCCGTACAGTTTGCTATTGTTTTGAGAATAATCATGTGATTCCACCTAGCATTTTAATTGACTTTACACGTCTGTGCTGGCTGGCTTTAAGCCCGTCATACTGAAGAGCAACATAGTGTGTGTTTCTCTAACTAGTTTTAATCAAACCTGCTGCAAACAGACTGAACTAGACGGAATTTAAGGCTGGCCGATATGGCCTACAATTAATTTCAATTAATAAATTGGATTCCTTCACTGTATTGGTATATATCGCAATATAAACGTAAGTGTAGAAATTATAATGGAAGTATTTCTGAACCTGTTTCATTGTCCTTTACCTAACTTTAATTGCTAAAAAAGACAGCAAAAAACAGTAGTTTTGCGAACACTTATTGTGCAGATCTTAAATAACATTGCTGATATAAATATTTAATATAATATATATACACACTTTTGACCTTATATATATATATATATATATATATATATATATATATATACTTTTGACCTTATAGGCTCCTCCTACTGACTGACGTATACGGTAAAGTACTGATTCATTTCTGGGTTTTGGATGCGTGTGCTTACTGTGTAGCTGTTGTTATTTTCTCTACAGACACTTATTAATCTACCAGCTAATTTGCTGTTCATCGTTGGTTGCTCTCCGCTGTTACGTGGTTCAGCCAGACTTCTATTAAAAGTAGGGCTGGTCCATTATATTATCGATGTAACTATTTCTACCGATATTTTGAAGGTATTTCAATTCAGCTAGTGTTGAGTACATGTCACAAGACTTATCTAGCCAAGTAGAGATAAAGTTACAAATATCTGAGTCCAGTGTTAAATTGAGCAAACGCCTCGTGTTTTACAGCGTGGTTAGTGAGACTGGCTCATGATGCGATGTGGTGACATTGTGTCCAACTTTCACTGTGAGTCGGAATTTATAAAGTGCTCCCAGCTCTTCTCAGCCTTACAAACGTACAACAAAACGTGTAACTATACAGATAGTTTTACACGTGAGAAGCAGATAGCATGAGTTCCATGTCGGGCTTGTAAGAGTTGTCTCCCTTGCTGAGTTGGAGATCCGACTTCAGGAAGACCGGGTGATTTAAAAAAAATAAATAAAAAAAAATAAAAAAATAAAAAGTTGAGAGGGACAGGTTGATGTCATCTCATTATGAATCTGAGTGGGTAGCAGTACTATCTGCGTCCTTTTCAGCGGCACTTCCTCGCCCGACGACACAGGGGACCGCTTGCAGGGGCTGAACGCGCGCGTCTGTTGGTGGTTCATAGTAACGAGAAGGCGCGCTTTCAACCACCAAAAGACCAAAAAGACGGTGACTTTCAACCACCATGTCTTATATAGTGAGACTGTGTTAAGGAAGCATTAAAACATTCACTCGTGAATATGTTACCACATCAAATTTGTACTCGCACACACTGAAAAAAGGGTCGCATATGCAACCATTTTGGTCGCAGTCGATTGTGTGGCGGTGTCTCCAAAGTGATGTGGAGTAGTGCTATTAACTAGCCGATGTGCAAGGTATGTTGGCTCCCTAAAAAATGGGCAAAACTGTGTTTATTTATTTAAAGAAGTACCACCCAAGTGATTTTGTGCAAAGCATAAAAAATTTAAGCGCAGTCAGTCCAGGCGGTCACTCACTGCTGCCAGTACAAGTAGCATTAGAAGTTAGCCACTGCTAGCGGTGAGGCCACCAGACCAAAGCAATCAATCAGTCCATCGTGTCATTATTCGGTGGTTTGTAAAATGGCAAAACTAATTAATCTGTATTGTTAATAAAGATGCTGCACATTTGAAAGTGGCAATAATGTTAACACGGTATGTGGCATCATAACTGGAGAATGATAATGTTTACAAATCAAGTGTCTTCATTATCCCTGAGGGGGCAGTTTGTTTATTTTGTATCTTGTACCTCCAAAAATATTCAGGACTTCAAACGAGTGCACTGTTGTTATACTTTTCTAAATTTTTTGCATTGTTGAGTGAAAATTGTTCTTTTATTTTTCTATATTTGCCTTATTTGCTTAGTATGCTGATATCATGTGGGGGTTACTGTTTTCAATATTGACTTTGAGGAGTGTTGTTAACAAAAGGCGTTAATAAAATGTTGAACTCCTCTAATTTCTTTAGTTTTCAGTACAGATGCTTTAAACCTGGCTATTTGAAAAAGTTTAAAGAAGATGATTTTAAAAAATCGTGATTGTAATCCAGATCAGACGATATAAAAAAAATTATCGTGATGATTTTTTTGGGCCAGATCACCTAGCACTATAAGTCTACTGTACCACCTAAGCACCTTTTCTGGTGTTTCGCTAGTCTACTTTCACGTTAGCTTAGCGGTTAGCATGGCTTCTTCCTCTTCCGTTCTCTTCTTGCTTGTTCTGTCGCGTGCTTAGCTTATCATCTTCCTTTAGGTATGACCATAGTTGTCAAAAGTGCGGTTTATTAGCTGCCATGGAGGTGAGGAATAGTGACCTGGAGGAATTGCTCTGTACCGTGTAAGGACAGTGTTTTACCACGCTAGCTATCCAGCTAAAGCTCGTAGCGAGTGCAGTGCAAGGTAGCTTAGCGCCTAGCATTCCCCAAGTAGTTACCAAGCAGCTGGGTAAGCAGGGAGGATGACTCTTCAATGTGGACACACTGTTTTTTAGCCAGCTCAGAGCTGATATAAGCCACACAATTTAAAATAAGCAGTTCTGGCAGCTTCTCCACCTCAGTTGTCAAGATGTGCTTTAAGTAGGGGTGGGCGATATAGTCTCTCAATGATATCACGATATTCCAGGGAAATTTGCAATACATTTTTTTTTGTGGTTGAATAAAATAATGTAAAATGTTGTTTCCCGCTAAGGACGCCAGCGAGTTTAGGATTGTTAGTAGGTCTGCAAGGGTCAATTGCCGACTGTACCGTGATTGTCCAGTTCCGTCTAGTTCATCTGTGTCGCTCTGTGTGTGGCTGGTTTTAAATATAGTGCACTCCAATGCCTCATGTGTACACAATGTCACCAGGACTCTGGATTCCCACCCGTGGGTGAACTGCGGGACCCGAGACCCCGTAGATTATGGTCCAGGTATACAGAGATGGTCCTGCCAGTGCCAAAGTTTAAGGTGAGAAAACTTCCACGCATCTCAAACCATCGCTCAATCCGATGCGTCTCCCCCCTATGGGTTTTCTCCCCGATGCACAGCTGGACGAGTTCTACGTGGGTCCGATCCCCCTAAAAGAGGTAACTTTCGCCCGGCTCAACGACAACATCAAGGAGCCCTTCTTGGCCGAGATGTGCGCCAAGTTTGGCGAGGTGGAGGAGATGGAAATCCTGTTCCACCCCAAAACCAGGAAGCACTTAGGCCTGGCCCGGGTGCTGTTCACCAGCACACGCGGTGCCAAGGACACAGTCAAGCAGCTACACAACACCTCAGTCATGGGCAACATTATCCACGCACAGCTGGACATCAAAGGTGAGCCGGGGGGACTGTTGGCGCACCCCCTGTCTGCCCTGCACAAAAAAGTAAAAAAAAAAAAAAAAACCTTTGGGTGCTCTTATTGTAAGTGAAAAAAAAAAACAAACAAACACTTCCTATGGCTCCTATTTAAATTTGCCTTTGCAATTAATGGAGTGATGAACGTTTTTTCACTGTGAAAATAACTTGTACTCGTACGTTATTTCTGCTACAACGACGTTATTGCTAACAAAAACAGGCATGGAGTAACTTAAGCTAGGCTACTTAGCACGACGTTAACAATGCAAATTGAACGAAAAGCATGACCGATGCCATGAAGCACGCGTCGTCATGACACATGGCAAAGAGTGTTAAACTTAAACAGGAGACTTGTTTGGTCGTTGGTATTTTCACAAGGTCGTTGTAACTTATAAACTTAACTGTCGGAAAGCACTGCTTGGCCCACTCATTTTACTGAGAAGACTGAGGATTGAATGACGTGACGTCTCATCTCTAAGTAGTTGGCATCATTCTGCCCTACTTAAGACACCATTCAGCATGTACCGGTACTGTTTTATAGACTGGGCTAAGAATAAAATGGACATCCAAGAATGTCATCATCTTTTTCTCGTGTTGTAATGAGCTAACGTATATTTGAAAAAAAAAAAAAAAAGAGTGGGGGGACGAAAATTGGCAAAAATCTAGCCGATTATGATTATTTTGAAAAGGGCTAAAATTGACAGATTAAATCGGCCGGCGGATTAATCGGTCTCTGTAAATGAAAGCGAAAGAGAGAGAGAGTGGAAGAGATGGGGGAAGTTCATGTGTGCCCAGGGGTGTCACACTGATGCGAAAACTGGCACAACTGTCCTGGGCCCCTGGCTCCCTCGCCCTTACCAAAGAATTTCTGAAAGGAAATCTTAGCCTCTGACTGGTTGGCCACCCCTGAACTACATGAAGCGGACCGGAGTAGAAGAAGAAACATGGATAGGCCAATCTCATTTATTTCAGCAGTAGGGGAGTATTTTGGTTACCCAGTTGACAACAGAGATGGAAATCTTGTAGTCCACAAGACCCTACTTTGCTGTAGTGATAAACAGTCCTAATAATTAACATATTGTGGAATCAGCTGCATTTTTGTCGTGTTGATTGTATTCAGGTAATATACCTTTAGTGGTACCAGGCATTAAAAATAATAAGAAATCAAAGAAACAAGGGTGGCCTAATTGTTTTCCCCATGACTGTGCATTTGGGCCAAGTAACTGGGGGAGAAAAAAAAAATAATAATATTTTTTGTTCTATAGGCCAGCAGAGGCAGAAGTATTACGACCTGATTGTGAATGGTTCCTACACGCCCCAAACGGTACCCCTGGGGGGCAAGGCCTTAGTGGACTGCCTCACACCGCAGACCCCCACACAGCCACAGCCTGATGTGGTAACTGTGATAAATAGAATATATATTTTATTTCACTTCCAAACGCCAACACTTCATTCCTCTGCGTGCAGGCTGCGGACATCCGGCGGCGTCTCTCCAGCGAGCTGGCTGTGTTGGCGGCGGGTGTCCAGCAAGCCCTCAAGTCCGGAAACATCACCCCTGGCTCTGCGGATACCGGTTTCGGTGAGCAGCGCCTGGACACGCCCCCATCCTCCTCCTCCGTGACGGGCCCTTACACCTCAGGGTCCTCAGCGTCCTCGCAGAGCGGGACGCCATACAGCTCCAGATCCGGGACGCCGTTCTCTCAGGAGTCCGGCTATTCCGGTGCCAGGTGGGTTGTTGGCTCAACTAGCAGTCCTAGCTTGTTAGCAGAGTTATCTTGGAAAAAGAAAAAGATAACACTCTAGCACAGGGATTCCTAAACTTCGTTGCATGCACTACCGAGGATGCATCACGTTAAAAGTAGTAATAATGGCAGTCTGGTATAATCATTACTATTTTTATTGTACATAACTATTACTAAAAAAAAAAGTGAGAAAAGATTGCTGTTTCCATGAAATTAAAAGGTTGCTCTAAGTGCTAGAGGACTCTGCATATTTTTGCACAATTGTTTTTTGTCAATGTCTTTATGTCTCCAAAGTATTCTGTAAATTGACTGTCTGTTGTACTAGAGCGGCTCCAACTACCGGAGACAAATTCCTTGTGTGTTTTGGACATACTTGGCAAATAAAGATGATTATGATTCTGATTCTGAAATAATTTAAAAAATTAAAGCTGAATAAGAGTGAAGAAAGCTAGCAAAATGGAGGGGTGTGCCAGACCAGGAGAGGAAAAAATGAGCAAGTGTCTCTCCCAACATTTTTGGTTGCTCTTTTGTTTTGACCTAATGGTTTGTGACGATATATGCTGGGCAGAGGGGGGTGCACCAAACTCTGTTGGGATGTTGAAAGGGGTGTGTGGCTAAAAAAAAAAAAGCATTTTTCCGGGGAGAGGGTAATGCGTTGCTTAAAGTGTTTGGGGAATACCTAGAATTCTGTCTATTTTTCTGCTCAGGCTGAACTACGAGCATCAGCGTGTTAGCATCTTTGTGAAAACAAAACAAAACGACAACAACACAATCATACATTGCAGAGACTCTCAAACTCCTCGGGGTGTGCAAGCACCCACAATTGGGTTTATGAGATTAAAATGATGATGGTAGTCTGGTATAATTATGATACATTTAATAAAAGAGTATACACAGGCTATGTTCTGACTTTTTTTAAGGAGTGAGGAGGTGTGGTAACTCAGGAGGTGTGCCGCTAAAATTTAAAGTCTTAATTTTCTCACTGGCAGGCACAGTGGCTACAACTCAGGCACTTTGGGAAGCGGTTACCCCCCTCAGGACATGCTGCCTTCCTCCTCCTCCTCCTCTGCGGTTTCGTCCACAGTAGGCGGCGGATTCAAAGTGTCCCGCTACTCCGAGGACGTCCACGAACCTTCGTTGTACCACCGAGGTCGTCCCGGGTACCTCCCTGCCGCCTCGTACCGTCCCAACGAGCCGCCTTGCTACCCACCGTACCCTAATGCGGGAGGACCCGGCCCCCACATGGCGCACCACTCTGCCATGCACCCGCTGCCTTTAGGGTCCCAGTATGAACAGCCTCTCATGACTGAGCGGGACAGAGACTCGGGAGGGCGTTATGGGGCGGTGGGCGGCATCTCCAGGCGGGCGTCATACCATCACCAGCAGGACGCCAACTCCTCCTCCTTGAAGTATCATTCCCATCATTCGCACCATCACTCGGAGCGCCGGGACGAGCGGGGCTACCGGCGTGAACGCGTGGGCTCACGCTCAGGCGACCACGGGCATCAGCGGCACCGCAACCACCACCACTCGCACAACCACCACAGCAGCCGTAGGAAGAGCAGCCACGACCGCGACAGGGACCGGGAGCGGGATGGAGACTACTCTGGCAACTCCGACCCCAGATACAATTCCAACTCGTACCGCTCTTCCTCCAACAGTATGTCCCCACCACCCTCGTCCTACTCTGCGTATTCTTCCTCCAAAGATCCCACCCCAACCCCTCCTCAGGGATTGGATGCGTCCGGTCGTCTGGGGGGCACGAGCCTCCCGGAGAGGGGCCCTGCACCCACAGTGGGTGCCCTGCCGCCACCCCTTCCCCCACCGCCACCGCCCCTGCCACCGGCATCCGTTATTGCTGCAGCTGTGGCCGAAACGCTCGGCACACTTGATTTCAACCAGGATAGTCCTACCCGAGAGGAGCAGTGGACCAAGCCCAAACGCCGTCCCAGCACGCCACCGGTCCCGCCAAAGACACCACCACCTTTGTCCCCCTCCCATTCCTCAATCGCCTCCTTAGCCACTTCACCTTCCTCCACCTCCCTCCCCCAGCAGCCTCCCACATCTGGTAGCTCACCATCAGGCCGCCGACGTGGTTCTGCCTCCCCGGAGCCGGACTCTACCAATGAAAGCTTACCATTCGCATACCATAGCAGCAGCCTGGACTCGCGCATTGAGATGCTCCTCAAGGAGCAGAAGGCCAAGTTCTCCTTCCTTGCTTCCGATGAGGAAGATGAGGTGGAGAAGCAGAGGGGTACACGATCAGAAGGCGGGACGAAAAGAGGGCGAGCTGGTGCTGACACGGTCGAGCTCACAGGCGCCAACCAGGCAGGCAATGGCAGGGACAAGGAGAGGGGCAAAGGGGATCGTGACCGAGACAGCCTCAGGAAACGAGGTAAGGTCGCCGACGGTCGGAAGAGTCCCGCCAAGCCGCCGGCTTCCACGCCGTCGTCTTCCACGTACTCACCTCATGTGCCGCCCCCGGAAGAGCCCTTGCCGCCGATCGGCCCCACTGGGACGGACGTCGCCCCGGAGGAGTCGACACAGGACCAGAGTACTGACGCACGGAGCAGGACAGGAGCACACACGCCACCTTACAACGGACAGAGTCAGGTAATCGCTTGTCATTTAGCCGTCTTCGATTGCAGTTATTTTATTCACTTTCACAGGGCGGGGATTTCACCTGTCAATCACAGGACTGACACAGGATTTAGGTTAGGAGCGTTCTCCTTAAAAGATGTTAAGCAAAGTATCATTAATTGTGTTAATGCTAAAAAAGCCACTCTTTGTCAGATATGTGGCTGCTCTCATGCAGTGTGCTGAAAAGCATTCACACAAAGACTGTGATTATTATTATTTTTTGTCTTTCCAAAATGTCGACATTTCTCAACCAATTTAGACTGTTCCAACATCACAGTGTTGAAGGCTTTCAGGATGTGCAAGAAGTTGATTATTTTCCCTGAAATTGCCACTTTTCCCACAGTTCCACATTGTCCATTAAAAAAAATTATTCCAATGGGGTTTCCGTTGGAATGCATGGAGACATTTTGAAGATTTAATTCATCTTTGCGAATTTTTTTCTGCTCACTTAACTATTATTAAAACCTTTTCAACTTTAAACTGTTCAGTTCACCTTGGAAATTTTGGAAAGTATTTTGCACATTGCCCAAATTCTCATTTTCCCTGACATCCATCCATCCATCCATCCATTTTCTACCGCATATCCAAGGTCGGGTCGCGGGGGCAGTAGCTTTAGCAGGGACGCCCAGACTTCCCTCTCCCCAGCCACTTAATCCAGCTCTTCCGATGGGATCCCGAGGCGTACCCAGGCCAGCCAAGAGACATAGTCTCTCCAGCGTATCCTAGGTCGTCCCCCGGGTCTCCTCCCGGTGGGACGTGCCTGGAACACCTCACCAGGGAGGCGTCCGGGAGGTATCCGAATCAGATGTCCCAGCCACCTCATCTGGCTCCTCTCTGTGGAGGAGCAGCGGCTCTACTTTGAGATCCTCCTGGATGACCAAGCTTCTCACCCTATCTCTAAGGAAGCGCCCGGACACCCTTCGGAGGAAACTCATTTCGGCCGCTTTTATCCGGGATCTTGTTCTTTCGGTCACGACCCACAGCTCGTGACCATAGGTGAGGGTAGGAACGAAGGTCGAGCGGTAAATAGAGAGCTTTGCCTTTCGGCTTAGCTCCTTCTTCACCACAAAGGACCGATACAAACTCCGCATCACTGCAGACGCTGCACCGATCCGCCTGTCGATCTCCCGTTCCATTCTTCCCTCACCCGTGAACAAGACCCCAAGATACTTGAACTCGTCCACTTGGGGCAGGATCTCATCCCCGACCCAAAGAGGGCATGCCACCCTTTTCCGACTTAGGACCATGATCTTAGATTTGGAGGTGCTGATTCTCATCCCAGCCGCTTCACATTCTGCTGCGAACTAAGAGTTTGAGATCACGGCTTGATGAAGCAAACAGAACCACATCATCTGCAAAAAGCAGAGATGCAATTCTGAAGCCACCAAACCGGACCCCTCTTCGCATCGGCTGCGCCTAGAAATTCTGTCCATAAAAGTTATGAGCAGAGTCGGAGACAAAGGGCAGCCTTGGCGGAGTCCAACCCTCACCGGAAACGAGTCTGTCTTACTGCCGGCAATGCGGACCAAGCATTGACACCGGTCGTACGGGGACCGAACAGCCCGTATCAGGGGGTTTGTTACCTCATATTCCCGAAGCACCACCGCACCGGACTCCCCGAGGGACATGGTCGAACGCCTTCTCCAAGTCCACAAAACAAATGTAGACTGGTTCGGCGAACTCCCACGCGCCCTCGAGGACCCTGCCGAGGGTTTAGAGCTGGTCCACTGTTCCACGGCCAGGACGAAAACCACACTGCTCCTCCTGAATCTGAGGAGGACCCGACGGACCCTCCTCTCCAGCACCACTGAATAGACCATACCAGGGTGGCTGAGGAGTGTGATCCCCCAGTAGTTGGAACACACCCTCCGGTCCCCCTTCTTAAAAAGGGGGACCACCACCCCAGTCTGCCAATCCAGAGGCACTGTCCCCAATGTCCACGCTATGTTGCAGAGGCGTGTCAACCATGACAGCCCCACAACATCCAGAGCCTTTAGGAACTCCGGGGAAATGTCATCCACCCCCGGGGTCTTGCCACTGAGGAGCATTTTAATCACCTCGGTGACCTCAACCCCAGAGATAGGAGAGCCTCAGAGAACCCAGACTCTGCATCGTCATGGGAAGGCGTGTCGGTGGAGTTGAGAAGGTCTTCAAAGTATTCTCCCCATCGACTCACAACGTCCCGAGTCGAGGTCGGCAGCGCCCCATCCCCACTATACACAGTGTTGGTGGTGCACTGCTTTCCCTTCCTGAGACGCCGGATGGTGGACCAGAATTTCCTTGAAGCCGTCCGGAAGTCTTTCTCCATGGCCTCACCGAACTCCTCCCATACCAGAGTTTTTGCTTCAGCGACCACCAGAGCTGCATTCCGCTTGGCCAGCCGGGACCCATCAGCTGCCTCAGGAGTCCCACAGGCCAAAAAGGTCCGATAGGACTCCCCCTTCAGCTTGACGTCATCCCTCACGGGTTTGGGGATTGGCGCCACGACAGGCACAGACTACCTTACGGCCACAGCTCCGTTCGACCGACTCTGCAATAGAGGCGCGGAACATGGTCCACTTGGACTCACTGTCCCCCGCCTCCCCTGAGACGTGGGCGAAGTTCTGCCGCAGGTGGCAGTTGAAACTCCTTCTGATGGGATTCTGCCAGACGTTCCCAGCAGACCCTCACAATGTATTTGGGCCTGCCAGGTCGGACCGGCATCTTCCCCCACCATTGGAGCCAACTCACCACCAGGTGGTGATCAGTTGACAGCTCCGACCCTCTCTTCACCTGAGTGTCCAAGACATGCGGCCGCGAGTCCGATGACACGACCACAAAGTCGATCATCGAACTGCGACCTAGGGTGTCCTGGTGCCAACTGCATGTGTGGACACCCTTATGCTTGAACATGGTGTTCGTTATGGACAATCCGTGATGAGCACAGAGGTCCAATAACAGAACACCGCTCAGGTTCTGATCGGGGGGCTGTCACTGTCATTGCCCACGTGAGCATTGAAGTCCCCCAGCAGAACGATGGAGTCCCCAGCGGGAGCGCTCTCCAGCAACCCTTCCAAGGACTCCAAAAAGGCTGGGTACTCTGAACTGCTGTTTGGTGCATAGGCACAAACAACATTCAGAACCCATCGCCCACCCGAAGGCGGAGGGAGTCTACCCTCTCGTCCACCAGGGTGAACCCCAACGTACAGGCGCCGAGTCGGGGGGGCAATAAGTATACCCACACCTGCTCGGCGCCTCTCACAGTGGGCAACTCCAGAGTGGAAGAGAGTGCAACCCCTCTCAAAAGGACTGGTACCAGAGCCCAAGCTGTGTGTGGAGGCGAGCCCGACTATATCTAGTTGGAACTTCTCGACCTCACACACCAGCTCGGGCTCCTTCCCTGCCAGAGAGGTGGCATTCCACATCCCTAGAGCCAGCTTCTGTAGCCGGGGATCGGATCGCTGACCCCTATGGCCCCTTCCACAGGTGGTGAGCCCATGGGAAGGGGGACCCACGTTACCCTTTCGGGCTGTGCCTGGCTGGGCCCCATGGGTGCAGGCCCAGCCACCAGGCGCTCTCCTCAGAGTCCCACCTCCAGGCCTAGCTCCAGTGGGGGGCCCCAGTAACCTGCCTCCGAGCAGGGGAAAACATCTTCCTGAATTGTTTGTCATCATAGGGGTCTTTGGAGCTGTGCTTTGTCTGGTCCCTCACCTATGACCTGTTTGCCATTGGTGACCCTGCCAGGGGCATAAATCCCCAGACAACTTAGCTCCTCTGATCATTGTGACACACAAACCCCTCCACCACGATAAGGTGACAGCTCCCTGACAAAATTCCTAAATTATGGAGACATTTTACACCTCGACCTAATCCTTCCACATTTCTTGACCAATTCAAAAAAAATCAAACAACTCATTCAGGACATCTTAGAAACATTTGTTCACATTCCGAAATTCCTAATTTATTTCATTCAAATAATTTTCCTTTTTTAAATTCCTGAATTAATGGAGACAATCTTTCTAAATTTCTCAACCGATTAAAACCATTCCAGTATTAAACATCCCTGTTTCCTTTCAGTCCTCCCCTCATTCCTCAGGGGAAGACATGGAGATCTCTGATGAGGAGGAGGGTGAGGTGTCCATCACGACGGTTACCACCCACCAGTCCTCCATCACCTCCTGCTCCTCGCCGTCATCCACCCAGGCGGTCATGCCATCACAGGCGGCGGACCCCTCGTCGTCGTCGCAGCCGCCCATCTCTGAGTCGGCACAGCACTTTGGCACCTCCGTGCAACCGCCTATCCCCTCCTACCCGCCCCACCTGCCGCCCCCGCCGGGATACTCCCTGCAGCCGCCCCCGCCTCCTGGGATTCCACCGCCGCCCCTTATGGAGCTGCACACTGAGTATCCTCCGCCCATGCCTCACCACATGTATGACTATGCCAGCTCAATGGAGCTAATGAACCAATACACTGGTGGGGCGCCCATGTCCTTCCAAATGCAGACGCACATGCTCAGTCGCCTGCACCAGCTGCGCATGGCATCGTCGAATGGCACGACAGGCCCGGGCGAGGCCGCCACCGGGGACTATTCCTCCTACCACCTGCAATCACTGCCGCCCCCGCACCACCCTTACATGGAACAAGAGGGGAGCGGGGCAGCCGCACACTACGAGCAGGATCACCGCTATATGCCCCCCCACATGCCTCCCTACCCTTACACTGACCCGCACGGCAACCAGATGCCGCCTCCTTCGCACCTCCCCCCTCCACACACTGCATGGCCACCGCACATCTTAGCTGCGCACTACCCCTCCTACATGCCACCGCCCACCTACGGCACCATGCCACCTGGTGAGGGTGGTGAGTACCAGACCTCCGCCGAGGAGATATCCCTGCTGCCCGAGAATCCTCACGAAACCACCGTGCAGATGGCGCTGGCCACGCTCATCCAGGAAATGAAGAACATAATGCAGAGGGACCTGAACCGCAAGATGGTGGAGAACATCGCCTTCGCCACCTTTGACGAGTGGTGGGACAGGAAGGAGACCAAGGCTAAGGTAAGGAATTATAATTTTAAATTTTTTTGTCACTTTTTTGCATTTGTACTATAATTAAGGCGATCATTCATCCAATTATTCATCATAACCGCTACCTTGCACAATAGAAATATACCAAACAACGAGAAATAAACCACAGTCAAAATTCCATGGCATACATGCGTACATGTTCTTGCAACCTAGCATCATATAATTAAATTTGTAGTGGAACTGTGTGAGGCTTCAGGCTACGTCCCTATTGCATTTTCCAGTTAATAAATCACTTCTATATTCATCTGCAGGCTTCTTTTGCACAATTTATTTAGGTATGTCATCTCAATAAATTGGAATAAATGTATTCTAATTTGAATATATTTTTATTTAGCGTTATAGTGTTAAGAGTTATATATTCTAATTCAGAGTGTTTGTGAACAAGTGTTCCAGGGACGCTGGACTGCAGGTACATCTCAATAAATTTGAATAAATATATTGTAATTATTAATTAGAATAAATATATTCCAATTTGTGAATATATTCTAATTTATTGAGCTGTACCTGTAATCCAGAGTCCCTGGAACGCTTGTTCACACACACACTTAATACAATTGCTCCTGTCAGCTGTCTCCATGCACAATAGAAAATTAATTTGTATTTTTTTCACGTTTTATCGTCTTTCCTTCAGCCATTCCAGACAATGTCGGCCTTGCGTGATGAGGAGAAAAAAGAGGAGAAAGTGAACCGTCCTCGCGAGCCCTTCATGTCTCTGGTGGATTGGGCCAAGAGCGGCGGTGTGGAGGGCTTCTCCCTGCGGGGAGCACTCAGGCTACCATCCTTCAAGGTAACTAAAGCTGCGCTGTCAGAGAGTGCAACAATTGACACAAACACTTAAAAAAATAAAAAATAATGTGCAGGTGAAGAGGAAAGAGCCTCAGGAACTCATGGAAGGAGACATGAAAAGGCCGCGACCGTCAACGCCGCCCGATGAGGACGACGAAGGTTTGCCGAGATCATGTCATGTCATGTCAGAAACAATCCGCTTAACTCTCGTTTCTGGTTCTCAGCAGCTGACGGGAGAATGCCGGATACTGGCCGAGCGGGACGGGACAACAAGAGAAGGAAAAAGAAGCCCAGGAGTCGAAAACCTTGGGAGCTGGACAGTGAGGGAGAGGAGACGTCGGACGGTTCCTCCTCTGAAAAGGTTTGATGTTGTGCTATCTGTGTTGCTAGCTAGAGGGTAGCATTTCAGCTCACTTTTCCGATGGCTACATTTAACTTTCTTTTCTAGGATGATGGGGAAGTGGAGGCGAGTGACAAGTCTGATGGTAAATAACGCTTTTTTAAACCATGCAATGTTATGATTATTGCGATGGCTACTCCCACTAGTTATTTGTATTAACCTCCACCTTGCACAATAGAAATGAACAGAAACACTAGAAATAATCGACAGAATAAAATAAAATAAAAATCTATGGCACACTCCGTCACACATGGGCATGTTTAATTTCATGAGTCGTGCTGTCGCTCCTCTCGCCAGTTACTCATGATAACCGCTACCTTGCAGATTAGAAATGAACAGAATGATTAGAAATAATCCACAGTCAGTTACATCCATGTCACGTACAGGGACCTACACATTTGACTGCACCTCTGACTAGTTATTTGTATTAACCTCCATTTTGCCCAATTGAAATAAGCAGGACAACTGGAAAAAAATCCACAGAGTCCAAAACGTCCAATGCACGCTCAGTCACACACGGCCGTGTTTCATTTGTGGCTCCTCTCGCCAGTTGTTTGTGACAAACGCCGCCTTGCACAACAGAAATTAACAAAATGACTCGGAATAACCCACAGTCAAAAAAGTGTATTACTTATTTTTCAGACGACGCCCTTAGCGCAGACAGTGACGACGAGAGCCTCTCCTCGTCCTCTGAGGGCTCTTCCTCTTCAGGGTCCTTGTCCTCGTCCTCCTCCGAGGACGAAGAGGAGGAAGGGGAAAGGCCCGACAGTGACGGACTGGACACCATGGATGAGTCCACCATGGACAGCATGGTGGAAAAAGATGGCCGGTATGTTCCGTTGCTCATAAGAATAAATAAATACACCTCTGTTTTGTGTGCCCTGAAAACACTTCTGATGACATTTTGCTTTTGTACTTTTATCAGGGGGAAGATATTAACAAAGGCAGAGCTCAAAATTGGTAAGTCCTCTTTAGTCAACAAAGTCAGCTGCTGAAAATTCTGTTAAAGCCAATAACAGATTGATGTTAACTAGGCTTTACACGTTCAGGATTTTTGAGCCGATCACCGAGTTAAAAAAAAAAGGATAACCGATCACCGATCTGATCACAAGATGGAGGAATGTGTCTATTTAAATGACCTGTTCATTTACTGTATGTACTTGTGTACTTGCTCAAAAAATTATATTTACAATAAATAATGTATCTTTGTTCCTCTATTTATGCCAGTGAGGCGTAGTGACAGACAGAACAAATGAATGGTATTCTATTAGATGGCAGGAAGTAAATACAGTAATTAATGTATCCACTTTTTGTGACATTTTGTTTGTTGGTGTGCTGTGAGATTTTTCAATTGTAAAATATGTTCCTTGGCTCCATAAAGGTTGGAAATCACTGCTCTAGTCAGATCGTGTATTCTAATCAGTCAGGTCAAACCGACATTACATGACAGAAATAATGGGTGCTAACTTACTGTAATTAAATTCCTTTATTTTGAATTAAATTACTTCACCCACACCGAAACTTTAGAGCATGATTCGACAGAACGGCGGCATGTTTAGGTCCAACCGTTCGTGCTAGCAGTAGCTTGCTAGGCTACAAAACATTTTATTGCCTGCTTGTGAGCGGTATCGTATTAAAAGTATGTGAACATACCTCAAGCAAGCCTTAAACGAACATCCTCTCCTGTCCTGAGCACCGGTGACCACCAACACGTTTTTCCCCATTTTGTCCTTATACTAACGTCGGCGCGCTCCACTCAGAATCACCAGATAACATTACGCCTGTCTCAGACGTGTTTTTTTTGTTTTTGTTTTTTTTTTAATAACTTCGCTGGCCGTCAGATATTTACAGTACAATGTCAAAAGACACCCGACAAGGCTAAAAATAAACTAGCTTTTGGATTCAAATATACTGTGCACGCAGTGACGCGGAGTAAATGTCTTTTGCAGACATTGATCGGATCGGCAAATTATGACATTAAAGCCAATCAGCATAAAATGCTAAATATCGGCCGATACCGATCAGCCCGATAAAATCGGTGTAAAGTCTAATGTTAACTAACATTGATGTTGATAAGGATTATATTTTTCTATGTTGTGGGTTTTATTGAGACCCACTGTGGATAAATGTTTTTAGCGTTTTACGTTTAAATTAGCGCCAACACTAATGCTTATATTCATGGCTGGCTCACTGATAATAAACTACTGAAGTTGGTGATGCAGGGTCAACGTGGCAACACTTCTTAATTAAAGCAGCCTATGTGCCATCAGTAACCACGTGAATTTAAAGTGCAATATATTACATCCTGATGCTTTAAAGCAGCAATTTTCCAACATATTAAAACAATTTCCAGGTGTCTTGCAGCAAGCACACTTATACACAAAATCTGAATCTGACTTTAGGTAACACTGTACATCCAACAACAGTCCAGCTCTACTTGGCTTTTATTCCCCTTTAGCTTTGAAATGATAGTGTTAGCCCAGCTGTTGCTTTAAAATGGCAGATCAGATCAGTGTCAAGTCAATGCGTGGGAAAACTCGAGTGGGTGGAGGCTTATTTCAATTAGTCCAATTTATAAAATATAAACAGCTGAGCAAAGCTGACGTTTTCCACTCCAGGCAACTCACAAATTTTTTTTTATGTCTTCCAGGTGGAGCCAAAGACAGCCAAGCGGGACCCCTCTCCAAGCGGCCACCGTCCCCTCCGTACCCACGTCCTCTGTCCCCCATGGCCCCTGTCCCCCCTCTCAAAAAGCGCAGAAAGACAGTCTCCTTCTCCACCGAAGAGGACAGCAAAGCTCTGTCATCATCTTTGCCACCGTCGCTGTCTTCACCTTCCTTGCAAACACCGGGCGAGGCTACCCCCCTCTTGCCCACCAGACCCTTGGACACTCGCACGGCTACTGTCCCGCGTACCGCTCACGGCATCCAGCTTCTCCCCTTCGCATCCAAACCGGGGGAGGGCAATGCTCTTATTGTGCCGCCGTGTGGACGGTCTCCGGATTCGGAGGAGTCCAAAAGGGTCTCCCCTCAAATTACTCCCACCAAAGCTGCCGGGAAACGGGGCTCATTCAAAGACTCTCTTAAATCCTCTGCCTCCGCTGTCATGGTGTGCCGCACTGTGCAGAACCTCCCACTGGACCATGCCTCCATGTGCAGGATTGCCTTTGAGGAGGCACCCCCTGTGTCTTCCCTCAGCAAGCGACCCAGAGGAAAGTCCCGGACCACCACCATTCCTACTTCCCTCCGAGAAGAAGACGAGGATGAGAAGGAGCAGAGGCTGAGGCTCCGGGAGCAGCTTGGAGCATCCAGCCTGCTCCAGTTGGCATCCGCCTCCACCGCTGACTTGTCGGTGCTGGCCGATGTGGCCCTGAAGATGGAACCCGACGCTGGAGACTCGGAAGAGACTGAGACGTCGGACGAGGCCGAGGAGCAGAAGATGGAGGCTGGCTTCTTCTCCGAGGAGGCTCTGCTACGTGTCATGAGCCCAGAGAGCTTGGTGGTCTTCATGGAGCACAACTACTGCAGACCCCCCATCCTCTCAGCACCACCGGCCCTGAAGAAGACCTCCTCCAAGCAGGAGTCCTCCGTCCTGCTCCCAGCCGACCTCAATGCTATGTCTGGGGTGCTAGAGGCGCCCGAGGAGGTCATTGGCGAGGCGCTTCCCCCAAGAGGCGATTCGGGAGAGTACTTGGGATTGCTGTCTGAGGAGTCGAGCCAGGCCACCGCTACACATCCTCCGGCCAAGAAGCCACTGGTGGGCAAAGCGCTAGAGCTTGAGAAGAGTAAAAATAGGAGAAGTAAAGACAAGGAGAATCTGGAGGTTCTTCCAACAAAGATACAGAAGGAGACGCCAGCCATGAAACAAAAGAAACGCAAACTAGAGGTGTGTGCTTTTACTCTTAAAGGAACCAGTCCAGCACATCAATTATGCAAAATGACTGCATTCATAAAAAGGGAAACCAAAAGTGTACATGTCAAAAAATACTGGATTACACTGCTAAAAGTACACACAATTGTGTCCAAAAAGTACTGGAACAACATTTGGTCATTGTGGACCATGTGTTTTAATCAGACAATCACTTGCTAGTTAGTAAACATGCTGCTAAAAGTATCCACAATCACATTCAATGAGTACAAGAACCAAGTATGAGTAGCTATCGCTACACATAATTTACTGGAACTAGATGTATGGTCAGTCTGGGCCGTTAGCGACCAGTTAGCAATCATTCAACTAATAGTGGAGATGCACTAATACCAGTACAAGTACTAACATGGGAGTACGCTGATACTGAGTACCGGTTTTGCAATTGTGATGATTGTTTATTTTAATCAAATATTGGGAAAAAAATAACTTTTCCACTCAATTACTGTATATCACGTTTTAGATTAACGACTCATCATTATTGACATTTTAACATCCAACTGCATGTTTTTCTAACAGTCTTGCTGCACATTTTACTTATAATGTAGCCTGTAACACAGGTCATTTCAGTGATGTGGGATCTCAGTCTGAAGACCAGGGGACACTACGTGAAAGAAGTACATATAGTAGGCGAGACAAAGTACAATGAAGAGAAAAAGTAGAATTAGGTAGTGGTGGGAGTAAGTCACAGATGTGTGACTCACAAGCAAATCTCAAATCATAACCTTCAAGTCTCAAGCAAATCCCAAGTTACTGTGGGGGTAAAAAAATCAAGAAAGTTTTGGGGGGAATCAAAGTCAAGTCGAGCCGCCACGAAATTTCAAGCAAGGCGAGTTAAGTCATTAGTTGGTTTAAGCAAGTCAAGTCATACAATCTTGCTCCAGTCACAGCATATATTGGAGTGGTAAAGGTTTTTTTCACAATTTTTCCCCCCACAAATCATATCCCTAAAAACAGTATTTACACTTCATAAAATTTAAATGAACAACTGAGATTATGACTGAATTTATTGCACTGAATTGTTTTAAAGTTTCAAACTTAATTTAACTGCTTTATTTCTGAACAAACTATGTGCACTTTGATGACAGCCTTGTAACTCCTACGGTTCTTAAGAGAACAAAATTAAGCAAAAGCCAAGACTGTTTTCTGTTGGTCGAATGTAATTAAATGTGTACCTAATGAGCTAATGGAGAATGAAAAAGATTCAGAATTAAGGGAATAATACATAAAAATGTTGCCGCCCTTCAAAAAAAGTTATTTGAACAAAGTCTGCATTGCTCCTGTGTCCTCTTCTTTAATTAAATCAGTCGTGTTTAATTTATTTAGAAGCACTGACTCTGAGCAATTGACAATTGTCATTAGATTAAAGGTTATGTTTCATATGCTGTGGTCTAAATTTTTAAAACATAGTGCAGAAAGCTTTATCACAGTGCCGACGCAAACACATTCACTAGTGTGAAAATTATATTCACACGCATCTACTCACAACTTTTACTGTACTTACTAATAGTGGAACGCACTTTTGTCAACATTTTTATTGGCTTGATTGTAATGCAAAGTCATTCCATACAGCAGACCTATACCACAAAAGTCTCCACACTTTTATTTATTTAATCTCGACAACACCAGCAATCACGTCAAAAAAGTACTAGCATCCACAACCATGTTGGAGAAGTACTAGAACCAGAACCGTGGTGACATTGCCTTGGTATGTGCAGGACTCCGACGCGGAAGAGGATGTGGATGTAGAGGAGCTGGAGTCTGGCGAGCTGACAAGCACCGACTCGGAGGGCGAGTCTGCAGTGGTGGTGGAGGACGTGAGGAAGAGCGAGCGCCTCTTCCTCCAGGAGGCCGGTATGACGTCCAACAAACCCCTGCCGTCCCCCGAGCCGCCGGCGATAAAATATGAGAACCGCAGCGAGTTCGAGCAGATGACTATCCTATACGACATCTGGAATTCGGGCCTCGACGGCGAGGACCTGATGCTGCTGAAGACCACGTACGAGAAGCTGCTCCAGGATGACCACAACTCTGACTGGCTCAATGACACCCACTGGGTGCAGCACACTGATATCCTTCTCACAGCGTCTTATCTAGCTTACTGTTAGACCACGGGTTGTACGTTGCCAATCCCTGTTACACTCATGTTGCTAGTGTTACATATTGACCTTAACGCTGAGCCGCACTGACCAACTTGCCCAACCCTCGACGGAAGAAAAGGAACGTGGACGGGCAGCTGCGCGAGCACGTGACGGGCTGCGCCAGGAGCGAAGGATACTACGCCATCAGCCGTAAGGAGAAGGACGTCTACCTGGACTTGGACCTACCCGAGCAGGTCATACGGGAGGTAGAGAACGTCGACAGCTCGGTAAGTTTGGGCCCCTTCACACACTGCACCACAGCGCACACTAGGCCGGCACACAATACTTTTTAAAATAACCATAACCTAAAGCATTGTTTGCCAACTTTTATTGAGCCAATGCGCATTTTGCAGTCGAAAAATCTGACGTATACCGCAAAACAAAAATGACACAAAAAAGCATATAGTGTGATGGAGGCAGTTTTTAAATTCTTTAATTTTAAAATCTTGAATCTCAACGATTTTGAGAACTTAAATTTGCAAAGGGAGATAAATATTTCTTTAGATTACTGTGAGTCGCAAGCAACAAGGCTGTAACCAGAAAATTGCTTAAAAAAAGACAAACCTACTATAAATTACTGATTGACATTGTTTACAGTATAAACTGTGTTATGTAGAGTCACTAATAAACTGAGATGTAAAACAGATATCTTTGAAAATTAGTCAAAATGGGTTTTCTGTTTTAACTGAAGCCTGATTTTGTACTGTACAATGAAAGTGTGGCCCATATTGGGGGGCTTAGCGTCAAACCTTATAACCAAGAAGCATATTGTCAATGTGGACTAGATAGTTGTTTGTTCTATTATTGTTTTTATTTCTTTGTGTTTTGAAAACAACAAAAAGTAAAAAAAAAAAAAAAAAAACATTTTTTTTGGGGGGGGGGTTAAAGTAAAAAGGGTGAAAACCACTGACTTCCACGAATAGCGAAAATCTGTGAATTGACCGTCGAAAATGGTTTTGAATTTCACATAAATGCCACAAGATGGCAGCAAAGCCATTTATTTTTTTAAGACAATGGCCTGAATAAATGAAACTCTTCCCCTCACTTCATCATACGTCCTTGGCCACAACATGGCGTTAAAGCAATATTTTTATATGCGATGGCTTTGGCCTGAGCACGAAGTAACAGGATAGTCTCCCCACCCCCCAAAAAAAAATCCACCATTTGGCGAAGTCGCGAATTCTGACTCATGAATATGTCTGGGTTCAGTGAATTTTAAAACCATCTTGAGGAATTTCACTGTCAGGGAAGAAAAGTCTTGAACGTGTGGACTAAAATTTGATGGTTAAAAAAAAGAGTTCTCTCTCCCCTCTTATCTGCTTTGTCAGTTATTTCACATCAAGTTCACTGAACTCCTTGGATTGAGGTCAAGGTTGTTTGGCTTTCCTCCACCTCAAGGCCGCCTGATAACGTCACAAGTCCTCTTCTAGAAGATATTTATGTTTGTTTGTTTGGTTTTGTCTTCAGGGCACCAACCGCTTGCTGTCGGAGCGACGATCAGAGCAGCGTCGCCTCCTCACGGTCATTGGCACGCCGGCCGTCATGGACTCTGACCTGCTCAAGCTCAACCAGCTCAAGGTACCACTGACAAACATGCATGCCGATAACCACACACTCTGCAACGGGCTCAGTTTCCACACACCCTCAAACCACATGACGTCTTCAAAATGTCACTTCAGTAACCTAAAGTTGCACAATACATTTGTCTGTGCACAATGTGCTACTGAGGACATGCATGAAATTATCACACAACTTTCATGAATGGGGATAGAAAAATGCATGCCACCTCATATTTGGTTAAATAGTAGAATAAATATTGTATTTATTTTAGATTATTATTGTATTTATTATTTTTATTGGTTTTAATTGTTTTGGTGGATTTATTTTATATTTATTAAAACATTAATTTTTTGAATAATTTTGTTAAATTTGGTTATATTTTTACCTAGTTTATTTCTTTCATTTTTATATTTAAATTTGTATGTACTTTTTCATTTTATAACATTATATTGTTTTATTGTTTTTATATAGTATTTCACGTATTTTAAATCCACACAACAGCCTCAATTAGCGCCTTTCACACCACCTGGAAAAGCTGGTGTTTTTCCAGCTTTTTTCGTGGTCCCTTTTCTGTATAAAAGGCACCAACACTGACACTTTTTCGCCTTCTGGGTTGTATCAGAAGCCGCTTTTTACACTGCTTGTAAATCTGATATTTCTACATGTCGCTGGGCTGTATAAAAGGTACCAACGTGGAAAGGGGGTGAGGTGGGCCCTCTTACACTGCCTACACAAGAACATTATTTGTCCTTTAATAAATAATAGTACTTTGTCACTATGAAATGGGGAAAAAGTAAAATTGGATTATTATTTATGATCTCTCACAGCACATTGTGCCGCAACAGAGTAGAGGGGAATCGCAGTATTATTCCATAGTAAAATTGTGAGCTTCTACAGGAGTTATACATGTTCTTTATTTATTGTGGTGGTGGTGCAGTTCCGCAAGAAGAAGCTTCGATTCGGACGCAGCAGGATCCATGAGTGGGGTCTGTTTGCCATGGAGGCCATCGCTGCCGACGAGATGGTCATCGAGTACGTGGGTCAGAACATACGACAGGTGATCTCCAGTTCAAACACGTCAATGTAGCGCCATTGCCAACTGTCAGCGTTATTGTAATATGTGTGCGTATGCGAGCAGATGGTGGCGGATAATCGTGAGAAGCGCTACGCCCAGCAGGGCATCGGCAGCAGCTACCTGTTCCGAGTTGACCACGACACCATCATTGATGCCACCAAGTGTGGAAACCTGGCACGCTTTATCAACCACTGCTGCACTGTGAGTGGATACACTCACTCACCGATGTTCAATTCATTTTAAAATAATGAACTGTACAGTCATCCTTCACGCCCCCATTATATTGAATTTTTTTAAGCGAACATATTGTATAGGTTATTACAGTATACAGTGGACACCTGCAATTCGTGGGGACTAGGGACCTGGCCCAAACTTGAATAGCAAATTCCCGTGATAATTAACACCTCCCAAAAAGTGATTGTAATTGTCTATATTAAGTTTAAACTAGTGATTCTCAAAGTGTGGTACGAGTACCACTAGTGGTCTGCGGGCTCTCTCTTTTGATACATGTCAGAATCACTGAATTAAATACAAATACAATGTGCAAAATTTAAAACATGAAATAGAATCAAACATATTACAATGAAGCTTGTGATAAAAAAAAATTTAATCCAGTGCAGTTAATGTTTTATTTTAATGTGCATTTTTTTCAAGTTTCATTCCATTGAACTTTAAAGTGTTGTACATTAGCGTTTCATATTTTCTAACATTTGATCAAGTGCTTTTTCTATTAAACGTGCAACATTTGAAATGAATACATTACTAGGTAAAAAAAAATGTTTCCCTAAATTTAAGCACAGAATGAAAGTGGGAGTCTGCAGTTTTCAAAAACGAATACAAATGTCAGTAGCACATTAGTAAAATGGTCTGTGAAAAAAATCTGCTCTTAATTGATTTGCAAGAAACCACCGTGCCTGATGAAAACCAATCACAAACAGAAGGCGTGATTTACAAGGTGTCCATAATTTGTCATGCGAGGCCCCGTGGCCTCGCGCTGACCTGTTACCTTATCACCACAGAAAAGCACCTTATTTGTAACGGAGTGTTACTATAACACTAAATGTTATCGGTTTGAAGTTTTATTTTATGTTAGACTCAAATTTGATTTACTTAACAATTTATGGATTTAAAATTAACTATTTTGCATCACACTGTGTAATACTCACCTTGCGTGTTTTTTTGTTTTTGTTTTTCTTCTTTCTCAGCCCAACTGCTACGCCAAGGTGATCACACTCGAGTCCCAAAAGAAGATCGTCATCTACTCCAAGCAGGCCATCGCCGTCAATGAGGAGATCACGTATGACTACAAGTTCCCACTGGAGGAGAACAAGATTCCATGCCTGTGCGGCACCGAGAACTGTCGCGGCACACTCAACTAACGCTCCTGTCGCCATCATCCCCACCCGCCCAAAAAAAAAAACATGTCCACGCCTTGCACTTTGGTGGCCGTTTTGACCCCCCCACCTGACCCAACCCCACTCTCGGAAGGTCCACACTTATCCACGCACAAGGAAGGCAAACACAAAATTCAGGGTTTTAGAACTTTTAATCCGACACGTTCTTCTTCTGTTCTAAAAGTGTTCTCCTTGTTTTGGGATGGGTTTTTTTTGTTAGTATTTTCTGATATTACTGTTCTGAAATAGTGTTTCAAGCTTCCATGTGATCCAGATCCATAAGTTATCTGCAATTTTAAAACAAAAACGGAATGTCCTCCCTGAGTTAGTTCTCTTATTGTTTTTATGGTGCCGTTTCCGTGTCGTCATTTTCTTTTTATTTTGAATTATTTCTACCAAATTCCTGCAGGTTTTGTCATCGCTGTGTGTTTGCACAAGTCTGTTTTTAACAGGCACTTTTTTCTTCTTTATTTTGCATTGGGTCATAAAAACAAACAAAAAGAAGGGGGGTGGGGTAACTCGAGGTTATTTTTTACTGACAAGATATTTCAACAAAAAAAAAGGCAACGGACACTGGTCCAAAGTTTATCTGTTGAGTAGCAAAAAGACCAAAGCAGTCTTTTTCTGCTTTCCCAGATGAAGTGATGAAAAAACAAAATGGATGTAAATAAGTGTTTGTTTCTCGTAGAAACACACTGAGTTGTAAATATACGTCTCTTTCACTCCCTCTCTCCCTCCACACCAGGACACATGTACATACCTTCAACTTTTATTTTGTATGGTTCTTCCTCTTGTTTTAATATTATTTGCAATCTTGTATTAATGCGTTGGACCCTTTATTAATGGTGCATTAAAATATTTTTTAAAGAAAAAGTTACTTGGGTTTTGTGCGGGAAGGCGGAGGCAAACAGGAATTAGGCTGACGTGACCACTTCCTGCCTGATGTGACGCACCTGAACGGATACGGATACTCAACAGGAAGTGTCGGAATGTGACCTAAAACGGATGAAACAGGTGATGCATCATGACACCATGGGTATGTTACTGTCACATGTGGTCTTAGAGGAGGATGCCTTTATTTCACAATTTAAAACAATTCCTAAATGCCTTATAAAATGTTTGTGGCAGAAGTACTTATTCTCTGTAGTTACTGTAAGCAACTCAGTGTAGGGGTATACTAATTAGCTCCACTGTGAGGTAAGAGTTGGGCAGAAGGCCTCTCTCACAGACATCTTTAAAAATAGACAGATAACTACTGTAATGCTAACATTAAACAGACAATTTTCCATAATATATGACGTGACTTTTGTTTGCAGAATCAAGACAAGTTTAACTTTGTTTGTCGGCCTGCAATTGCTGTGACACCAGTGAACTTTGACCCCGCTCTTCAGCTCCAATCACAGCAGGTGCTATCTTGGCCAGTCCAAAGGAGAGCAGTCGGGACATGCTAAGAAAGGACTTGAGTTTAAACATACAAATGAACAGTAAAAACTTGGGAATAGAAAATTCCTTTGTTTCAGAGCTTCTCAGTTGGTCCTGTTTGTGAGGCGTAGACATCTTTTTAAGAGTTCGAAGCAATTAAAAATAATTAAAATAACCTTTAAAAAAATGCTTGTCATTTTTTTGAAACACAACTAGACAGTATTAATATAGGTACCTAGGGATATGTATTTATTCCAGAGCATATTATTAAAGACTGAAGAGGAACAAAATAGCTACAAATCTAAAAATGGCTTAAAAAATAAGTAAATAAAATAAATGTAAAAATTCTGAATTATTAAAAAATGAAATATTTAAAAAGCTACACATTTGTTTTTCAAATGCCTGTTACATTTGTGTGATTAATTTTTGTCTTAACTGTTACCACCACTGGAGAACCACTGCTTAGAAAGACTTAATTTTTGATGTATATAAAAATTATATTCACATTTATTTTGGTACTCCCTGTGTCAAAAAAATCTATTTTTTATTTATTTTACATACATAGTTGTTTTATGCAAATATGTATATGTGGTAAAATATGTGTATTATATATTTTTCATGATATAAAATGTAAAATAAATTTTTTAAGTGTCATCTGTATTATATTAGATCACATATTACAATATATGTATGTTTTGCTATTTTTAAAGAGCAAAATTTTTGGGGGGGTCCAATCAAAAGTCATGAAAAGAATGAAAAAGTGGGCAATATAATATGTTATGTTATGTTATTATTATTTAATCATTATGAGGATTTCGTTTATTCTAATAAAAATCTATATTTTTTCCATTTCACAATTCGTCAATTATTTTTAGATACCTGTAATACCAAAATCTAATTTTTGGGGGTCCGATATACAGTACAGTCAACAAAAACAAGGACCAGAAACATTAAACCCAGAAATGCTTATCATAAACATATTCGGAGGACCCCTAACTTGTTTCGACATGTCTATTTTAAGATCCTGTCCCCATGGGGGGTGTAAAAATAAGCCACACATATACCACACAAGTAGTAGTGTACGTATACTAACCACACACACAACGCAATGGTCTGTGCATTCTGGCCTAGTACTCTCTTGATATAGTATCGTTATTGATATGTCAACATCAAATAACCATATAGGTCCAAGTAAATCTCTCTTTCTCTCTCGTTCGTGTGTTGACGTGCATTTAAGGGGCGTGGCATAGCCAGTGACGTCAATAACGTGGCTGTTCACTACAGTTAGTTCAGTGTAATGTCTCCTCCATGCTCCTTGCAAGTGTTTTCATTTTGTATTTGTGTGTTTGACTGTTCGTGCCGTTTCTATGTTGTAGGTAATGACTAGTCAGCGTTTTTTTTCTTTTTGTTTTTTTTCTTTCATTTTGATTGACTCGGGCTCTGATTTGACAACAATGTTTGGTTTTGCGAATATAGCTTGAAAATTAGGTTTTGTGCTTACAGTGTAGAGAAAAAGATGAATGGTTTCAAGAAATGTGTTTTAGCAAATGTGGAAAAACTCTAATCACCCTTGATATTTTGCCATGTAAAGAGATATTTTTTAATGGTTATTCTAATAACTGTTTTTAATCATACAAATAGTACTGAATCTGATTTTTCCTCCTAAAATATTCAAATTTGACTCGATACGTATTTAGTTGTTGTTTTTACTTTTAATTTACATATTATTATATTTTAAGCTAAATCTATACATTTACATCACGAATATATCAGTATGACAAATGTATAGATTTAAAATTTAATTAAATAAAACACTAATTACATGTTATTTAATAGAAAACTAAATGAAAATGTTTTATTTTGATTTTTATTATTTATTTACTTAAAATAATATCTATAATATTAAATATTAATATATATTATTATTCTATTTAGTCTAAAATGAAATAAAACAAAATTGTGTTTCATTGTATGCTAAGACATATTTTCTATTTATAAATTAGCTTTTAGTATTTAAAATATTTTATTCTAAGCTAAATATATAATTATTCATTTAAAAATAGCAATATTTATTTATTATTTAGTTTCAAATTAAATCAAACATCAATTTTATTTATTTGTAAGCTAAACGTCCATCCATCCATCAATTTCCTTTACTGCTTATCCTATCTAGGGTCGCGGGCTGCTGGGGCCCATCCCAGCCATCTTGGGGCCGGAGGCGGGGTACCTGAACCGGTCGCCAGCCAATCGCAGGGCACATAGAAACAAACAACCATTCGCGCTTACATTCACACCTATTCACGACTAACCAGTTTCCAATATATATATATATATTTTTGTCATTAAAATAATAGCAGAGAGAAAAACGGATCCATCTCTGTTTTATGAAATCATAAAATGACAACACAATTATCAGAAAGATTAAAAACAAATCTACATATAATAAAGAGCTCAATGAATATACTCATTTTGTAACTGTTTTGACAAGCTTTCCCTTTTTTTAAACTGATTTGTGTCTGTTTTTAAAAAAAAAAATCAATATCCAAATACAGCATACAGACTTCAGAATAGGGGTATTTATTACATGAGTGACAGCAAATCAACGTGACCATCGTACATAAATCATAAAGTTTAGGTCATCATAAATCACTTCATACCAAAAATGGTTCCTCGCAGGTGTTTTTATCATGTAGCGTAAACACATAAATGACACACAGGCGGTGTGAATAAAGTTTTTATGAAGTTCGAAAAATTGAAGCAGCTGACTGTCCTGGGGTCCTTAAACGCAGCGCGGTCGAATAGTTGTACAACTACCGACTGGCTTCTGCTGTACTCGTCATACTCCCCCTTGTCCTCATTCTCGTCATACCGGACCGCAAGTCACCATGTCGGACCGCCGCTCCGGGCTCGTGTACCTTATCACGGGGGGCTGCGGCTTCCTGGGCCGGCACCTGCTTCGAGTTCTGCTGGACCAGGAGGGAGACTCCGTGGCGCAGGTTCGAGTGTTCGACAAGTACACGGAGCCGGGACTCAGCGACCTCGGAACCGGTAAGAGAGACTGAGAACACTTGAGTTGTAAGTGGCTTTTTAATCACTTCATCCAAGGAGAAGAAACTCTAAAATCTTCTTTTTTTCTTCTTCTTTTCATTAAAAACAAATCACCATTGGACTGTTAACAGAGAGGACTCACAAAGTGCTTCACGTAAAATACAGTCATACATACAAAAATACAGATTCACAACATTTTACAGTGAATACAAGGAAAAAAAAAATAAAATCAAATGAAAATAAAAACAAAAACAATCCAGTCTTACTGGAATACCACAACAAGCAACATTTTGGCAGATAGTGAACAATTCTTTAAAAAAAAGAGGCTTTAAGCTGTTTATTGCCACTTTCAAATTAAACATAAAAGAAAGCGAATTACATGTTACTTAAACAACCATATAGCTTTGTTTTAGTATAATCTGTTCATCTTAATGGTAAAAAGAAATGCAAAATGCCATAGACAGTCTAACAAATAGTATTGCGGTGTTATAACACTTAAAGCAATGGATATTTGAACACAAACGGTAGTCAACACATGTAGACACATATAACAATGAGCATAGGCATATATTTTTTATCTTCTAGGAAAAACAACTAATATTACTACTGCAGCTCACTGAGGAGTTTTGACTGGTTTCATGTGTTTGTATGGCTGTATATACTGCCCCATGTGGCCAAGGCACACACACCAGAAGAAGCAGCACAGTGTCCATTGAATTGAAGCATAAATGTAGTAAAAACTGTCATTCTTTACATTTTATTTAACTATTATTAGGTATTAGTCATTACTGAATGTTTTATTTCATTTTTGTTTTTGTTATCTTTTATTTTTTAAGTTATAAAGCACTTGATCAAGACCAATTTCCCTTATTAATCATTTAAAAGCTGTTTTCAGTGTTAACTTTGCACACGCTCCCTCAGAGCTGCTTGAGATCACCTTCGAACCTCTGGCAAGCAGCCAATCAAACCTGCAGCAACTACAATTACCTAATGTTCATTTTTTTCATGCTATTAACATTCATACAACAGCTGTAAACAAGTGAAACACATGGTACGTTTGTTTTAAATATAAGCAAAACTCTGCCTCCCGTGTTGCATGATCACCGTGCAGAGATCCTCCCCAGGATTTCCCACTCCCATGCATTTCCTGTTGGCCTGTCACCACTTGCCACCTATGGCAATGGGATATGTGTGTGTATTGTGTTTCCCGGCGACAGGGCTGTGTTCAACCTTTGCTTCCCCGCACTGAGAGATTAAATCCATCAAGAAGCGTCAGGGCGGTGTGAACGGTATCGGGAATTCACTGACGTGGACGTGATGCCTCTGTGGAAAAACGCTTTGTTCAGACATTCATTGTGCATGGCAAAACACGCTCGAGTATCCCGAGTCCCCCTGTAACCAGAGAGCGGAGTCAACACTTGCCGTGCCCATCCTGGGCCTCACCGACTGTCAACACATAACCCAGTATATATGCTAGATCCATCCATTCATTTTCTGGACCGCTTATCCTCACTAAGGTCCCGGGCGTGCCGGAGCCTATCCCAGCTATCTTCGGGCGAGAGGCGGGGACACCCTGAACTGGTCACCAGCCAAGCACAGGGCACATAGAAACAAACAACCATTCAAACTCACATTGACACTTAGGGGCAATTTAGAGTCTTCAGTTAACATTCCATGCATGTTTTTGGGATGGGCGAGGAAACCGGAGTACCTGGAGAAAACCCACGCAGGCACAGGGAGAACATGCAAACTCCACACAGGCGAGGCCGGATTTGAACCTCAGAACTGCGAGGCATATGTGCTAACCAGTCGGCCTGTATGTGCTACATAAAATAAAAGATAAAAATACATTTATACACAATTATAATATTATTATTAACATGGTAACATGCGGACAACAAGCAGTTGACTAAAAAGTTTCTTGCTGACATTGGACTAAAAATCTTAACAGGTTTGTGGCTATCATTACAGGATTTGACCTATTCACATGGGACAACAAATATGGTGAGCAAGACGTTTGTCACGAAAGAGTTTGTTTTTCTCATTAGAAGTCAAAAACACTCACTTCGGACTCAAACATGCCCCTTAAAAAGTTTTTTCTTATCATTAGAGGCTCAAACCGTTCACTTGGGACTACAAATATGGTTGCCAGTGCTTTTATCACTTTGATGTTTATTGCTGTAATTATAGGGTACGTATGGAAATTCACTCCAAGAGCGGTCTCTACACTCCGGAACGTTCGGAATCTCAGAGCATTGTTTGAGTGTGCTGTTGGGTTATTCGGAGCGCCACACTCTGCGAGTGCCGGCGTGCACTCCTGCCGCTCTGACTGAGGAGACAGAGCGGCGGGAGCATTAGGCAGGATGAAATGTTTACAAGCAGAACTAACACATTCAATATGGCGGACACACTGATGTATCCCTGCCAATGGCCAACATGTTCGTTCGTAAATTCATAGAATTCATAGCCCGCCCTGCCTCTCTGAACACTGCACTCTCAGAGCGCAGTGAGATCATCAGATTGAATTTTCGAACGTACCCTTTACCTTCCGGAAAGGTTCAAGGACGCAGTCGAGATAAGAGAGGCCTGCAGTATGATTGCTAACATTCACTAAGACACAAGCTTTGCAAATGATGCGTTGCAAGAAACTTGGAAATTGGAACTTTACGAACTTCCACAAAGAAAAATTCACTGGAACACCTACTTTAAATTTTTTACATGCTGAGCTATGTTATTTTGCTTTCTGTCTGGAATATTTTGTTGGACATCGCAAGCTCAGACTTGGAAATTTCCCAGCAGCTCTGAATGCAGTATAAGCCCTCAGCACTAAAATAATATAAAATACTTCTGAGTGCCCCAAATTCTGAGTATTTCGAGTTACAAGCCATCATTTGGTCGATGTTTTTTTTTTTTGCAGCGAGAAAAAAAAAAAGTTAAATGAAGTTACTGCAATGCCCTCGCATGTGACATTTTTGAACAGGACAAATACACAAATACAAAATGAGAACACTCACAAGGCCTCGAGCTCACTTCAGCTCCTGATGTCACTCACTAGGCCACGCCCCTTAAAGGCACACATCCAACACACGACAGTACTACAGAACGTACAGTAATCACACTTCATAAAGCCAGTTAATTTTTGATTATTTTTAAAATTATGCTTCATGCGTGCTTGATCTCACTTCTCTGTTGACCATGTTTTGCGATACCACCTCCTGTCCTGTCCCTCTCAGGGCGGACAAAGGTGACGGTCATCCAGGGCGACATTACGGACTACGACAGCGTGCTGGAGGCATCCCGCGGTGCCCACGTCGTCATCCACGCCGCCAGCCTGGTGGACGTCTGGCACAAGGTTCCGGAGGCCCTCATCTACGGCGTCAACGTCACAGGTGAGCATCCAATCATTCGGGACTACAGATATGGCTGCCAAGTCTGCCGCTATCATCAGAATTCATATTTATTCACTTGGGACTACAAATATGGGCACCAAGTAGTTTTTTGCTGTAAGTAGAAGTCAGAGCCACTCGAAAAATATGGTCATCAAGAAGTTTGTCACTATCATAGTCTGACCTGATGGCTTGGGACAACACATTGCTGCCAAGTGTTTCCCTGTAATTGGAAGCCAGACCCACTCGTTTGGGACTACTAAAACAGCCGCCAAGAGGTTTTCTCGCCATCGTAGGAGACCTATTGGGACTACATATTGAGTTGCCAAGAAGCCACACACTTCTGGCTACAAATATGTCCACCAAGAGCTATGTTGCCATAATTAGAAGTTTGGGACTACAAATATGGCTGCCAGGAAATTTGTTCAACCAGACTTGTTTGAGTAAAGGTACAGTACACACGTTTCAAGCCCAAAAAAACTACAATTTCTTCATAAACTGTTCTGCATGGAAATAAGTGTGCAGATTTGTCATTTATTTATTTGCTGATGAGGGTCATAGTGTCTCTTCATACAGTAATCAACCATGTTTTTGTTTACGTTGAGGTTGGCCCTTTGCATCTCTGACTACCCAGCTATCTTGAATGCAACATTCATATTGCTTCCATACAGCCATGTGTTTGCCTGAAACACTGCCTGAATTGTTAGAAAGGTTTTTGTTTTTTATGGTTAAACATGCAGCGTGTCACATTGACATTCGTCATTTTAACACAAGGCTTACACAGAAATAAAAATGTCATCTAATAGAAAAGAATCATCTGGAAAAAAACACAAATCAATCATCTTTCTCAAAGCCCTGATAATTAGGAGCCTGCCAGGAACAGATGATACCGCAGCAATTGTTTTTTTTTTTTTGCACTCCTGAGTTGTTTTTGTTTTTCTTAGTTATTTCTTTTTTCTGGGCTGAAGCTTAAGGCACATACCAGAGACAGTAAAATGTTGCAGATGTAGCACTGGAAAAACTGTTACTGGTCTTTAAAAAGCTCCTTTTAGGAACTTTTATAGCGACATCATAGACATTTGGCAGCATTCATTTACTTAACAAGAGTTGAAAGAAATGGCGATGTAGCACTTGATGACTAACTTTTAGGTGGGGATGACTTTGTGGGTTTTTTTGTTGCATGGTTGGAATAGTTCATCCACCATGTAAGCCTGCTAACCTTTCATTATCATCGTTAAAGCATGTTCCAGCATATTTTCCTGCACCCTCTCTTGACCATAATGGTCCCAAGTGATGATTTTGCTCTACGCAAACAATAACATGAATTATATTAATAATCATCAATTTTGTATAAGAATGCATGTATCCATAAATATATTAATGTAGCTATGATTTTTGCTGTATGTGTATTGTTTTATTAATAAACAAATTCAGTTTTACTAAATAAGTATGAGTGCTAAAATAAAATGAAAAAATAATGCAGTTATTATTTTATGAATTAATATTTTTTGTTATCTTTATATATTGTAATTATTATTTTATTGCTACATGATTTACATAACTACAATATTTGCAGCAATTATATATTGTAGTTATGTAAATCATGTAGCAATAAAATAATAATTACAATATATAAAGATAATTAACAAAAAATATTAATTCATAAAATAATAACTGCATTATTTTTTTTCAATTCATTACTGAATTAATACACATGATAATGCATGATTTTATTTTATTTTTAGTTATTTTATTGCTATACTAAAGAATTCCTGAATGATTTAATACTGTAGAGAATTTATAGCTAAATTAAAACCGGTGAACGATGCAATCATTATTTTTGTAAAATTATATTTAAATTGTTTAATGGATATAATAATGTTTTAGTAATTTCAAATTACTGTACATAATTTATTACTAAATGAATGAGTGCATTATGTAATTTAAAAACATTTTTTTTCAATTATTTTAAGTTTTATTGATACAAAAAGTAATTAATTACTAATTTAATATTGCTGTACATTTATTTTTATGAATCCAAGTTACAACAATAAATCATAAATAGTATTTCTATGATTATTTAACAATTTATAATTTGTTTTCTTTTACTACTCAATTAATGTTAGTGACAATGATGCAATTGTTATTTTATTATTTTATATCATTATTTTCTATTTTATTTGTTTTATTTTATGCAATGTCAAATAGTAAAATCATAATAAAGAAACCATACATTCACAATTTAAAAAAGATAATTTATTTCAATGTCACCGACTGTTTTTATTTTTTTAATTATTAATTCAATTAATTAATTCAATTGTTTTATGTTAGATCTTTATTTATGCACGACACTTTGTTTCAGCCGATGTTGTTTTTTAAGGGTTCTTTAAATAAAGTTGACTTAAGATAATATATGTTATTTATATTCATATTTATTTATATTTTTTATTGTGTATCCACGGTTGCATAAAATAAAAGCTCTGATATATGGATCGTATCTGGGGCTGTCCTCGCCGTAATAATCTAATATTTCTTATGGAATGTAATAAGCACTAAAAGTAATCATTATAAAATGTGTTTTTCTTCTGTCAGGAACGGAGAACGTTATCAGCGCGTGTGTGGACAACAACATCTGCAGTCTGCTGTACACCAGCAGCATGGAAGTGATCGGGCCCAACATGAACAGGGAGCCGTTCGTCAGGTAGAACTTTTCAGGCAATCATGCGTTGTGGTCGCCTACATGACCGCTGCATTTCTACTTATTCCTTAATTTCAAATACCACTGGGAGTACCACGACAGAAGAGTGCCAAAAAGTGGTGTAAATCTGTTTTTGGATACCCTTTACAACTTTTGGCAAAAGTAGCATACAAAACTACAGTAGCTTTCTGCCCTTTAGGTACCCTCGCTCTGTTCTTGGTACCTCAACAGAGGAGTGTCGAAAAATGTTCCAAATCAGGTTTTTTTTGGACCCTGTTTATTATAACATCAGTCAGCTATTTGAGTGATTGGTTTTTTCCACTGTAATGTTTCCTTCCAGTGTGTCTGGCAGGTCAGTTGTATTATGCAACACTACTGCGAGCACACTTGATACCCTTAATACACTGAAACACTCGTCCTGGGTTTACTCACTAAGACGCCAAAATAAAAGAAAACAAGACTGAGCGATGACTCATCGTCAACTCTTTTTCTACCCGAGGAGACGTCTGCGACAGTCCCAATATTCTAATCCCGACATACGTTGACATTAGAGACAACACTACTCACATTATTAGGTACACCTAAGCAATCTAACAAGATGTTTGTGGCCTTGTGGACTTGAATCATTGGAGTCATCAAATTTTGCTGCCATGCTGTGCTCAGATGCAAAGCCGGAAACCAAAAATATTGAATTTAATGTAAACTTTTAGTCGACTTTACTGGGGTTTAAATTTGGTATCAATTGGACAAAATCTCTAGGAGTAGTTTGCCTTTGAAGCACGCTTGGAAAGCTTGCATGAGCTTAAAATGGTCCCTTCAAAGCAAATTGGCAGTATCTTAAATTAATTTTGCCCCTCTGGATACACACATGTCTTGATTTTTGTCAATAAGATTCACCTACAGTGTTATTTATCTTTAAAAAAATGCAAAAAAAAACCCAATGCGATTTAAAAAAATCTGCACCAAAATTGAATACATTCTATCTTCGCCCCTCTTCCACTCCTACACAAAGCATTGTAGAAATGGCCAAAGTAGTTTTTGCATATTCCTAACAAGCTACCTAAGAAAACATAGACATTGTGTAGGTAATAAGAGAAAACTCATTAAAATAATGGTATGGGTCTCGTATTATATCCGAGCTACTTTCCTTGATGTTTCAGTCAATGACTTTTTTCCAAGACAAAACCTTTGTTGAAGATTGACTCACATCTTCTTTGTTATCATTAGTCACTTCATGTGTCATTATTGAGTGTTGTATGGAAGAGATCTAAGGCAGGCGGGACAATATCCTGAAATCTGATCAAACAGTTGCTTGGCTGTGTTCACGGCTCAAGAATGTTTAACTGCGTTTAGCTGCATTGCCCAAATAAGTACATATACATGAATAAATAGACTCATCAGCATTACTTGATCCTGTGACTGTGTCTATGCAGGGGCAATGAAAACACGTCCTACCAGGTGAAGCACACTATGGCCTACCCCAAGAGCAAGGCCAAGGCCGAGAAGATTGTCCTGGAAGCCAATGGAACAAAGGTAGAACTGGCAAATGGCAGACTTTGTTTGCATTATTGGGTATTGTTTCTTGAGACTTTTTGTTATTGGTCTCTTCATTAAGGACATTCCAAAGAAATGTCTTGTCGCTAAGTGAAACTGGCTTTCAGGGCAGAATTTTTAAAACAGTCTGAAATGCGGGACTGAGTCAAAATGGCTGCTTCAAACCACATTGGCAGACTTCATGTGTCTTTTCAGGCATGGCTTCTTGAGCCTTGTTTTTGTGACTCTCCTCGTGATATAAATGCCTACCAAAATTCATGTTGCTGAGTCAAAAGGGCTTCAGGGGCTGACTTTTCCAAAAGAATGACTTCTGCTCATCTTGCCTGCGTAGGTGCGGAATGGTGAGCGTTTGCACACGTGCTCGCTGAGGCCGACCGGCATCTACGGCGAGGGCCACGAGCTCATCAAAGACTTCTACAAGCTGGCCGTCAAGAGGGGAGGCCTGATTATCGGCGGCGTCCCCGACAACACCGAACACGGCCGAGTCTATGCCGGTGAGCTACCCTGCCACTGTGCTCGGCACCTGTTGGATTTATCTTACCCAACATTATAAAAATAGACACAAACGGAATGAAGACGCTGGTTTCTTTTTCTCATGAGGAGGGCGTATGGGAGATTGTTCAGATCACAGCCTCTCAACACGCTCTAAACAATCCCCCCCCTCGCTCCTGCATTTATTTGAAATAGGAGGGATTTACAAATCATAATGTTCTAAACAATAAGACACAACACAAAATATTTGATAATAAGAGGGTTTTTCCCAGACATAGTATTCTAAGCAATAAGACACAACACATAATATTGGACCAACACCTGTCACGACCCGACCACATCCGATCACGTCCTTGGTCCAGGCGCCCTTCCGTCGGATGATGCGGAGTCTTCTTTTTGAAGGCGAGACATCTAAAATTGTCCATTATACTAATGCAAGCTAAGCAAATAAATGATAACTTCTATAATATATTTAACAGCACCGCAACCGAAAAGTGGCAAAAGGTGGCATGGATACATTTTTTTGGGACCCTTTTTAACTTTTGATGACTGAAGTGTTCCAAACTAGCTCAGCCCTATCTTCACCCTGTTGTTACCTAAACAGGAGAGTACCAAAAGGTGACAAATACATTTTTGGGGAGTCTTAACAACTTTTGTTGGCAGAGGCGTACCAAACTAGTGGCTTGTACACAATCCAAGAATGCCAAAAAGTGTTCCAAATCATTTTTTTGTTACCCTTTTGGTGACAGATGTGTGTCAAACTGTAGCTCGGCCCTGTCGGTACGTTACCACTGTGGTTGGTACATCAACAGAAGAGTGCCAAAATGTAGTTTAGATTTGTTTTTTGGGACCGTTTACAACTTTTGGCAAATGTAGCAGATCAAGATAATTCCGCCGTTTAAAACAATGCAAGAGCAGCATTCCAAACTGACCTGCTCCAACTAACAACGTTCCTCGTCTGGGCAGGCAATGTGGCGTGGATGCACGTGCTGGCCGCCCGGGCCCTGCGTGAGCGTCCGGAGACTGTGGGCGGCGAGCCCTTCTTCTGCTACGACGACTCACCCTACAAGAGCTACGAGGACTTCAACATGCTTTTCCTGTCCACCTTCAAGTTCCGGCGTGTGCGCATGCCGTTGCTGCTGCTGTGGTTCCTGGCCGTGCTCAACGACGTCCTGCGCTGGATCCTGACGCCCTTCTGTAACTTCGCACCCCTCCTGAACAGCTACACACTGGCCGTGGCCATCACGTCCTTCACCGTGAGCACGGACAAAGCGCTGCGCCACTTCCAGTACCGCCCGCTGTACGACTGGGACCAGTGTCTGGAGCGCACCCAGAGATGGGTGGACACCTTCCCCCTGGAGGACCCAAAAAACACCTAATGGGGCTGTTGCATCAATCCCCCATATGCTGCTACGTACATGCACATGATTTGTTATTGCCCACATAATGACACAAAATTCTATATTTTCAAAGAATTCTAGCTTTAATTCCGTTATTATTTAAAACAGTGGTGTGGAACCTGCCGAACTATTTGAAAAACAAATAAAACCTCAAACGAACTGATACATTTTTGTAATAGAATTTTATAAAAAACTATTTATACCACATCTCCACTGCAGAACTTTACACCAGAACTAAGAACTTTTTGTGTGTTCGGACCATGGGAGCTATTGTCTTTAGTTCCGGGATACTTTACCGGGTCCAAATAAAGACCCTTCTACTTAAGAGAGTTCCAGGAACGTTTTTGGGGTGGGGTTTTCATCATTGTCAACAATCAAAATTGATCTCGTGTTGTATTTTGAAAATTACAAATCGATTATTATGAGAATCAAACATGACAAATGTAAACACCACTTACAAGCAATAAGTACATGTGTTATCACGTGAGATTATTTTTTATTAATGTTTTGTACTGTGTATTTTAAGGAATTATATTTTCCCCAATGACAGTATGAAATGACATTTTTTAATTGTCTAAAATAAAGATGCTTTAATATATTTTAACTAGTTGTGTTTAATGTGTCTGTTTCTTCTGGGATTCCATGATCTTGGATATAGTGGCAGTTTCTCTTTAGGAAATAATCAGGAGTTCCCTGTCAGCGTTAGTCATCGGGCACGCCTTCTCTTTGGTTTCATTCTGTGTCTTTTCCATTGAGACCGCCACAAAATGTACATGCTTCTCAGTGAGGTGTAGAGAGACCAGCAACATTACAATATATCCAAAATGGAAATGAGGCCCCTGTTTCTGTTCCTTGTTGCTGCATAGAGAACAGTAAATGCATTGATATGGGGATGCTAAGGAAGTTTTTTCTTCTTCTTTTTTTTTTTTGGAGTAGTGGCCTGATGATGGACAGGAGGAGACAAAATGTGTCCAGGAGAACTGCTATCAAGAAAAAGAAGTAACATTTGATCCAATACTTATGACATGAAATTCATGGACTACTTTTAGGTTTATTTAAGAGTTGGTCAGAACCTTACTGCCTCACTTTAGTCCACATGCTATGATTGAATTCATAGACCTACGAGAACTTTGAATACTTTGGCATGCGAAGACTTGGAAGTGTTAATTTTGGGGTGCTCAGGAAGATGTGCCAAACACTCCCCCAACATGCAGCACCAATTAGTTGCCATTTTTACAATTTTGTCCGTATTGGGACTGGAATCCGTGTCCTCCGACTCCAAATTAATACAATCCATTATTTACAAATGAAATAGGCAAAGCCTTGTACAATGAAAATATTTTTTTTTCAAGTATGCTAGGTCTCCATCACTGATTACTCCCTATTACCTGAAATAAGTAGGGTCTGGCGCCATCTGTCGATCAAATCTATTAAGTGTACCAATGTGACATAATGACATCATAAGTCAGCTCGCTCTCCCGGAGTTTAAAATGTCAGCGAATTAAAAGTATTTAATCGACAAGTATTTGTTATATCTTCCGGTGTTCTGTCGTGGTGAGAAAAAAGTGATTTTCTGTACCATTTAATGGGGGCGTTGCCGTGCAGCTGCGTGCGCGTCCCCGCCGCAGACACGCGCACGTACGGACCTGTCAGTCGGAAATGCGGGTGCCTGGTAGACGATGTACCCTCGCCGCTAAACTCAGATGAATTACAAAAAATAAGTCGTTTATTTTTCTTTTTAGTGATGCGAAAATGAGCGGTGAGCAGGTTACACCAGTGAAATGGTCGACGAGGTAACGCGGGCTAGCACGCTTTGCTAACACTGGCAGACGGACGGCTCCTGTTAGGAGAAGCTAATAACTAGCTGCTCGGCTAGCTGGCTAACACCACCCACCAACATCACCAACACCCGCAGCCGCCGAGAGTCGACATCCTCGCCGCCGCTCCGGTGGGTCGCCTTCGCCGCTATTTCCTTTCCTCTTCACCGAGGAGCTTTGTCGGGGGAGCCGTCGCTGTGGCGGGCCAACGCGCGCCCAGGAACCCCCAGTGGACACCCGGGCGGACGCGTCGCAGTGACAACGCCGGGCGTGGGTGAGTTGAGCTTTTTGACGGCCAGCCGAGTGACCGAGGCCACGGACCATGCTAAGCTTGGGCCTTCTGCCACTTCGGGTGCACGCTGGCTACTTGGCCGTGCGTAAATCGCCCTTGTTGGGCGGCCAGACCACCCAATGAGGGGGCCCTCTGAAAAGTGTTGTTAGCTTAGCATTTAGCCGCCTGCAGGCTCCACTGCTCGATCAGCAGAATAGCGGATTGGCGTTGTGTTTATAAGGGTGTTATGTTATTGTGAAGCACTTGACACGCATGATTAATTAAAGAGTCACTCGTGCTGAAGATGTTACTCTGGTCATGCGACCTGCGTTGTACACTGGCACAGTCTGCTACAAAGTGGAATTACTCATCATATCCTTTCTATTTATACGCTTGCATAAGAGGAAATGCAGCCTGGCATCTATTGTTGTATTGTTATGTTTGAGAGAGTGAAACTCGCTATCTGATTGAAATGAAGAGAAGCGCCTTATCCTAGATGCTCATCTTGTGTGTCCACTTATTATAACAGTACGCATAAATACGATACTATCAAGATAAACCTCCGCAGTGCACAGTAGAAATAAAACTACTGGAAATTATTCAGAGTATTTAAAAAAAAAAATAATAATAAATCCATGGCACACCCTGTCAGACATGTACGTGTCATGATTAATGGGATTGCTCCTCACACCAATTATTCATGATTACTGCTTCATGTGCAATGGAAAGAAATAGAACAACTTGAAAGAGAAATTCTAGTAATCTAGTAAAAATTAAAGTCCTCAGCCACGCACAATATATGTCATATAATTAATACCATCATGTCTCTTTAACGTTATAAATGATACTGGATTTATTCTATCTCTCTTTTAGCCACTTTAGTCATTAAAACTACCACCTTGCACAGTAGAAATATACAGAACAACACGAATTCATCGACAGTCATACAGATGTCCACATTCATGCACGAGCACATGCTTGCTCACAATGTACAGTATGTGTCATGATTAATGCAATGACTCCTCACCAATATGTCATTATAACAGCCTGCTTGCACAAAATAAATAAACACAGCAACAAGAATTAATCCACAGTCAAAAAAGTCTGCAGCACTTATGCGCACAGGCGTGCATGTCATGTCACACGTCATGATTAATTTCATTGTTGCTCTCACTGGTTATGAATTATAACCACCATTTTGGGCAATACAAATGAACAAAACGTCTAGAAATATTCATCCATCCATTTTCTGAGCCGCTTCTCCTCACTAGGGTCGCGGGTGTGCTGGAGCCTATCCCAGCTATCATCGGGCAGGAGGCGGGGTACACCCTGAACTGGTTGCCAGCCAATTGCAGGGCACATAGGAACAAACAACCATTCGCACTCACAGTCATGCCTACGGGCAATTTAGAGTCTCCAATTCATGCATGTTTTTGGGATGTGGGAGGAAACCGGAGTGCCCGGAGAAAACCCACCCAGGCACGGGGAGAACATGCAAACTCCACACAGGCGGGGCCGGGGATTGAACCCGGGTCCTCAGAACTGTGAGGCTGACGCTCTAACCAGTCGGCCAACCGTGCCGTCTAGAAATAATTCAGTTAAAAAAAAAAAAAAAAAGTCCAAAGCATACTTGGTCACACCTGAATGTGTCTTGATTAATTAGATCCCTTCTCTCATTAGTTTTAAATGGTAACCCCCACCCTGCCCATTAAAAAAAAAAAAGCCTGTGCTATGTTGCCTGTTGACAATGCAACAAAACAATAAGAATGAACGCGTTAGTTTTGTCACTGTGTCATCATCATATCACCGAGCCGTGTTTGTGGTCATGACATAAAACAATTGGTATGAGCTGTTGATGTTTCTTGACTGATTCATTGTTGCAAAATGTTACAGAAGAGCTCTCATCGCAACATGGCCGAACTCACCGCCTTTTCCCTGTCGCCATCACCAGCCTTGCTTGACTCCCACGCGCCTCCCTCTGCGTCGTCGGTGGCGCCCAAATCTTCCCTCTGCAATGATGTAAATTTGACTGGAAACACTCCCGCCATGCTATCGACGCCGCCACCACCGAGTCTGTCAACAGAAGTCGCCGAGACTCCAGTGGGCGATGATTCGGTGGCGGCTCCCCAGAAAGAGGTAGAGGCTGGGCCTGGTGCTCACGTTGAAGCAGATGTGCAGCAACCCGCATCCCCTTCCCTTGACCTCACCCCTGGTCCCAACCTGTATCCCAGCGTGCACGTCACTCAGAACCCTCCGGCCTCCACAGCTGACGGCCCTGTGGCGCCCCCTGTGTCGCCCCCTGCGACGCACCCTGTGTCGCCCCCTGCGACGCCCCCTGTGTCGCCCCCTGCGACGCCCCCTGCGACGCCCCCTGCGACGCCCCCTGCGGCACCCCCCTGTGGCGTCCCCTGTGGCGCACCCTGCGGCGCCCCCTGCGGCGCCCCCTGCGGCGCCCCCTGCGGCGCCCCCTGCGGCGCCCCCTGCGGCGCCCCCTGCGGCGTCCCCTGTGGCGCCCCCTGCGCCGCCTGGGGAAGCGAAACCACAGCAAGCCCCCAAGAGTCCTCCCCCGCCCGTGTCCCCCAAGCCTCAAAGTCCCATCAAAGTACAGCCTCTGTCCTGGACCCCACCTCTCCAGGTGGGGCATCCCAGCCCAACGGTTCCCTGGCCCAGCCCCACGGTGCCGATCATCCAAGAACATTCACCCGGCCTACCACCGCCGTGCACCCCCCCTCCAGGGGCCGCGCATCACAGCCCCACGGTTCCCCGCCCCAGCCCCACGGTGCCGATCATCCAAGAACTTGCGCCCGGCCTACCACCGGCGTGCACCCCCCCTCCAGGGGCCGGGCACCACAGCCCCACGGTTCCCCGCCCCAGCCCCATGGTGCCGATCATCCAAGAACTTGCACCCGGCCTACCTCTGCCCTGCACCCCCCCTCCAGGGGCCAGGCACCCCAGCCCCACGGTGTCGCACCCCAGCCCCACGGTACCACTCATCCAAGAGCCGGCACCCAACTTCCCCCCGCCGGGTGCCCAACGGCCGGCCCCCGACACTCTCAGCTACCTGGAGTCTGCCAGCCTGATGTCAGGGACACTGGAATCGCTGTCGGGCCTCGGGGACGACGGCAGTTCGCTGGGCTCTGACTCTGAGATCAATGGCTTGGCAGTTAGGCGCACTGACAAGTACGGGTTCCTGGGTGGCAACCAGTTCTGCGAAGGGAGGTCAGTTCCGCTAGCATCAAAGTATTAGCTGTGTGTGTGTGTATATATATACACCTGTGTGTCAAACTTCTTTTTACACTTGTATGACACGTGATCATGTTTTAAAATGAGAACATTTCCTAGTTAAAACTGAACATTTTATTTGTTTTAACCTTTTAATGTTAACAATGGTTAATGTCTTGAGAAATTTATTGCATCATGCGCATCTGCAACACAAATTTCCTCTCTTTTACATCATTGAGGTTAAGACTGAGTGTTTTTGTGTTAATGTAAACACTGGTTAACTTCTCTTTCCACTTGTATGACAAATAAAATTGTTAAAACATTGACTGTACATTTACGATTATGTTTTGATTGACGTTTGAAAAATGTAACCTGATAACTCTCCAGGTAACAGAAGTCAAAATAATATTGTTAATCAAAACATATAGAATGAATTAATAAATGATAATAGTAAAAAGAAAGTGCCAATAGGCCATTGCATTACAAGTGGCCTGTAAATAATCATTATTAAATGTTACTTCATGTGCTCTTCTGTGATGAGACACTACCTTTAACACCATGTATTGCCTGTACATCTAATGACATGGCACAGTTCGACTCTCTGGAAGATATTATTTATAACTTCCATTGTATTCTAGAGGTTCCAAGGTACTACTGACACTTTTGACTGTTATCACTCAGTAATGCCAAAGCCCCTCAGAGGAGCTTCATGCAAATGGTTGCACTTGTTCGTGTCATCACTTTAGCTTGCCATCTCTTTCCTGCTGCTCTAAACTTCCTTATTAAGCTGCCTTTGCTGTGACTCACATGCTGCTGAGTGTTTGAGTCATCAACATGCACTGACCTTCTGCATTCGAACCTCTCAGCTCCCCTCTTGATAAGTTTTGATAAGTGAATTGCTCTTCCACTCTGCCACCTTTGAGTAAGAATGGACTTGTATCAGCTATTGTATCATTGTGACATTGTCGTATTGTTCATTGTGGCAGTGACAGGGATGTGCGAGTGGAGGTGTCCCGGCAGAGGGAGATGAAATGGCTGGACATGTTCAACAACTGGGACAAGTGGATCAAACATCGGTTCCAGAAGGTACGACTAAGCACACTTACAGCTTCTTGTTGACATGGAAATCATCTGAAACACTTAGAGGGGCAAACAGAGTAACTATATTGTTATATAATATAAATAATGTACATTTGTCATGTCGCAGGTAAAGCTGCGCTGCCGGAAAGGGATCCCTTCGTCACTCCGCTCTAGAGCCTGGCAACTGCTGTCCAACTGCCAGGAGCTGCTGGATGCCAACCCTGGAAAATTTGAGGTACAATAATGTATGTAGACTTTTGAGCTGCTAAAGCAAGGTAAACTCATACCTATACACGAATCCAGTCTGCTGAAATATAAAGAAGAAGCAATAGAAAAAGACAGATCATTTCTGTTGTAGTGAATGACTTTATGAACACGTTATACTGTACATAAATCTACATAACCAGTTTCTTCTCTATTTGTGTCTGGCAACAACACCAGCTTCAGCGAGTTTCCTGTTTGTCTATTGTTCAGTTTCATGTCAAAATCACAGAGTCCATAGCTCGGCCCAGCTCGGGGTTGACCACATATCTGCCCTTGATCATCTTACGGTCACACTTAATACACCTCACACATATGTGTGTACCTCGGTTTAGTGGTAAGATACATGTTGTCTGGAATGTTCCCAACCATGCCTGAAATTCAATAAAATGCTGGAGGACAGACTGACTAGTTAAACTACCATCTTAGAAAACTATAATACTCTTACTGTTAATCAATATTATGAATAATAGCAAGCACGCACATCATGTTATACATTCAAAAAATTCCTCAACAGAAATAGGTTTACCACTTAGCATTCACAGCAAAATAGATAAACAGAATTTTATTTATTTATTTATTTATCCCCCCCCCCCCCCCCCTCTTTTTTAAAAATCTTCCTGGTCTTGTTGCTAGGCATACCTATTATTGCTCAATCATATCCGGCCCATTGGCCAATGATTAAAAATGAAGCGTAAAAATGAAATACGTGACACGCCCCAAAGGACTGCAAAAACAGCATTGTAAGAATTCTGTGACAACGTAATTTCGCAATGTAATCACTGGTCTGTGAGCTATAGAAACTGTATTAGAAGGGAAAAACGGCACCACCGGGTTAGACCTCCGTGTTCAAGTCGTGTCAAAGTGGCAGCCTGGCAACGGGAAGTTGTGGCCAAGGCGTCTACGGGGCGCAGGAAGCCGTAAGCCTCTTATCACGTCGCCTAATCCCGCCTCTCAGACCTCTGAGACGACTCGCTGCTGGCGGGAGGAGGCCTTCGTTTGTGCTCTGTATCGACTTTCTGTGGTCTCATGTTTGTGCCATCTAAGCACTTACAAATGCTCATATATCACTGAGGGATTTTCTCTTGCCCGCAGGAGCTGGAGAGAGAGCCGGGGGAGGCCAAGTGGTTGGACATCATTGAGAAGGATCTTCACAGACAGTTCCCCTTCCATGAAATGTTTGCTGCACGCGGCGGCCATGGGTCAGAATCAAACCCAACTTTATTTATACATGTCCTCAAAAAGTTTCCATCCCTCTAATACAGGGATGTTCACACTACTGCTACTACTATAAAAACCTTTAATGACTCAAACGTGGAGTAATTGTGGGTGGTTCTGGTTATCGTGTTGTGGCTCCGCAGACAACAAGATCTGTACCGCATCTTGAAAGCCTACACCATCTACCGGCCTGACGAGGGCTACTGTCAGGCGCAGGCTCCCGTGGCCGCCGTGCTCCTCATGCACATGCCCGCTGAGGTGAGTGGGAGTTAGCCAATTTATGGATTATTTAGAGACTATTTCCAGTTGTTCTGATTTATTTCAATAGTGAAAAGTAGCAGTTGTCATGAATAACTGTCAAGAGGAGCCATCACTTTAATCATGACTCATTGCTTGTGTGATCAGGCGTGCCATACGCTTTTTTATTTATTTATTTTTTTACTGTGTGGATTATTTTTAGTCCTTCTGTTCTATTTTTGTTGTGCACAGTGACGATTATTACAAATAACTGACGAAAGTAGCAGTGAAACGATTTATATTACAACTTGCCAAGTATACTAAGCCTGTAATGATCCAGTATTGAAACTGAAAGTTGTGATACGAACCTGTTGCCTTTAAAATGTCCTAACCATGATACGCATGCTACATGTAGCATGTTGATGCACCATCAAAGTTATCCCAAAAATTTATTTAAGTGATGCACAGAAGAACACACAGGCTACTCTGAGAAATTCATTTCATTAATAAATTATCATTTCTAGTCATTTTGTTCTATTTCTGTTGTGCAAGATGTACAACCCCAATTCCAATGAAGTTGGGACGTTGTGTTAAACATAAATAAAAACAGAATACAATGATTTGCAAATCATGTTCGACCTATATTTAATTGAATACACTACAAAGACAAGATATTTAATGTTCAAACTGATAAACTTTATTCTTAGCAAATCATTAACTTAGAATTTTATGGCTGCAACACATTCCAAAAAAGCTGGGACAGGGTCATGTTTACCACTGTGTTACATCACAGCATTTACGGATGTAGCGCCAAACTGTATTTACTGACATTGGTTTTCTGAAGTGTTCTTGAGCCCATGTGATGATATCCTTTACACATTGATGTTGGTTTTTGATGCAGTGCCGCCTGAGGGATCGAAGGTCACTGGCATTCAATGTTGGTTTTCAGCCTTGCCGCTTACATACAGTGGTTTCTCCAGATTCTCTGAACGTTTTGATGATGATATGGACCGTAGATGATGAAATCCCTAAATTCCTTGCAATTGTACACTGAGGAACATTGTCCTTAAACTGTTCGACTATTTTCTCACGCACTTGTTCACAAAGAGGTGAACCTCGCCCCATCTTTGCTTGTGAATGACTGAGCAATTCAGGGACGCTCCTTTTATACCCAATCATGGCACCCACCTGTTCCCAATTAGCCTGTTCACCTGTGGGATGTTCCAAACAGGTGTTTGATGAGCATTCCTCAACTTTCTCAGTCTTTTTTGCCACCTGTCCCAGCTTTTTTGGAACGTGTTGCAGCCATAAAATTCTAAGTTAATTATTATTTGATAAAAACAATAAAGTTTATCATTTTGAACATTAAATATCTTGTCTTTGTAGTTTATTCAATTAAATATATGTTGAACATGATTTGCAAATCATTGTATTCTGTTTTAATTTGTTTAACACAACGTCCCAAATTCATTGGAATTGGGGTTGTAAGTCATCAGCTCTCAGTGTGATGCAGTACACTTTTTTTTTTAAATTGAATGTGAATATGATACGTTACTGTGGTCATTCACTGTCTTGTGCCTCGTCAAAAGACGTCCGTCCACAGTAATGCATACTGTATGTACACATTTGATCCCCAGCAAGCCTTCTGGTGCCTGGTGCAGATATGTGAGAAGTATCTCCCGGGTTACTACAGCGCCGGGCTGGTGAGTCCACTGAAAACCTCAATGTCACCTTCTGTCTTCTTTTGCCGACTCGTGTGATATTTTCCCCCTCCAGGAAGCCATTCAACTGGATGGCGAGATCTTCTTCTCACTGCTGCGCCGCACGTGTCCCATGGCTTACAGACATCTGAAGAAGTTCAAAATCGACCCCATCCTCTACATGACCGAGTGGTTCATGTGCATCTTCTCACGCACGCTGCCCTGGGCCTGCGTGCTGCGCGTATGGGACATGTTTTTCTGTGAAGGTACCAAATACGAGTCAACTTTACACATTTGACCTGCTATTTCATTTGTGCAAAATGGTGGTTATTATGAAAAATCAGGCCATTGCATTATGACATGTACATTACATGCTTGTGCATGCACCTGTGGAATTTTTTTTACTTTGTGGATTGTTATGTTCTTGTTGTCTTTCCAGGCGTGAAGATCGTATTTCGCGTGGGACTGGTGTTGCTCAAGCAGATGCTGGGCTCAGTGGAAAAACTGCGGGAGGTGCAGGGCATGTACGAGACTATGGAGCGGCTCAGGGGCATCTCACCAGACACCATCAGGGAGGACAGCTTGGTCCAGGAGGTGCGTCACTCCTCTTCTCAAGGTTTTTCCTGGCTCAAATTGAGCCAAAGCCAGTACCATTCTGCTCATTAACATATGCAAACACACATCGTTTTTATTGTTCTTTAACATTTTCTTTTCATCATACAGTCTATATCATATACTAAAATACAAAATACAAAATATAGGAACCCTGTTCAATAATAAGCCAAGTAAAACAGAAGTGCATTTGTGTACAGCTAAAACAGCGCAGTTAATGAAATTTTACTTTAACGTCTTGCTGTGTTTTGGGGAAAATCTGGAAATATTCGGAAAAGGTGACTATAAATTATAATCATAATTTATGGTGATTATAATGTCACTTTACTAATGTCGTCTTAAGATTTTCAGAGCACTAACACGTACTCGGTTACAAAAGAAACAATATTTACCGGTTTGAAAATCCATAAAATCGTCTGACGCAGTAGGAAAGCGAATCCTCGTGACTCTTCTTTGGCAGTTTTAGGAGCCACTTTTAACTGTTCACGATACGGTGCAGTGGCGTAATACCGCAACTGCAGTTAAAAATGACACCCAACTTACTTCAACATTGGACAAACTGTTTTACTTTCATACAAAACATAAAACAAAGTGAATTACACATTGTGTATTTAAAGTCAGCTAGCTTAATGCTAACACATAATGGGAAATGCCATAAATGGGCAACGAAACTAGCATTGATATCACCTTATCAGAGCTACCAACGTATGAAAATTAACTTCTGGAACAATTTGTCCAAATTTGTCTGAATTTCCATTTTTTCAAAATTTTGTCAATAACATTACCGTGTGACAGTCAGAATCATAATCGTTAATAAATTATGGCTTCAATATTTGTCATTTTATTTTTATTGCATCAACTTTGTAATGGTGGGCGAAGGTGCAGCCTTAATCAAAGTAACAGTATATGAGATTTCGAGGTGCCAACATCAAAAATATCTGTGAATTAATTCGCCTTTGACAATTCTGTCTGTTAAAGTCTTAAGTCAATTAAATCAGATGAATTAGATCTCAAACGTCAAAATTAAAAGTCAGCACTCCTTTTTGCAAACAAACAAATAACATTACTAAAATATAAAATTGGATAGTTTATGTATGGACAATAGTTTTTGTTTCTATTTGGTGCAATGTACTTCATGCTATGTACATTACATATTTATATTTCCTCTATCCGCAATTGCTGCTGAAACGATGCAAATTTCCCCATTGTGGTACTAATAAATATTATCTCATCTTATATTACAAATATTTATAAATAATAATGTACTTTTAACCTGCCCACGTTCAGAAGTGACGTGTGCAGTGACATACGACGTCACTGTGTGGACGTCGTATTATATTATATTTATCTCTCGAAACGTATTAATTGTTATTTTGTTTTTCAAAATTGGTTAATCTCTGCGAAAACGCGGTTCCAGCCAGCCCTGCTGTATGTAACAAGTGTACTGTATCACCACATCACTTGGATGTTTTGCGACTGCATGACACGATATCTTAGGAATTAGCATGGCTTTGACATCGTCTTCACCTATCCACTCCTCATCCTCCCATTGTGACACTTTTGTAAGAAGCATTGAAATAAGTGTAGTTCATTCACTACAATAGAGGCGATGATTAGTGCCTGACAATGCGTTAACACCGGACGCAAAGAGAAGTTTCGCCTCGTGGCTTGGCAGCTGGGGGGCGTAGTAAAATAGCGTGCACCAAACAGCTGTTGAATGTGGACGCTGGATTAAAATGTTTTTTCAATATCTGGAACAATCAGTATTGCGCCCGTAACGAGTCAACATTCAATGATTTCCGAGACAAAATGCGGATGTTCTGTAACATTTGGCAGCTCTGCCTTACAAACATTTGAACAACTTTATATTTGTACAGAAACCTTAGCAACGTATCCAGACAATATTACACAATGTGCAGGTATATTCTTTATCCTCTGCGAAAAACGACTGTTACTGCTGCTTGTAATGGTCTTCTGTTTCCCCTCATCAAATCTACCTGTAGTATATCTATGAATTATACTGCCCCCTGGTGGCCAAGGCACGCACACCAGACACAATGTCTTGGTCTTCTTTTTCTCGACTCCTGAGTGAAGTCTTCCTCTCATATTCCTCTCGTTCTTCCAGGTGATCCTTCTCCAGGTGACGGAGGCGCTGATCGAACGTGAGTGCCACGTCCAGGTGAGGAAGTGGCGTGAGTCCCGAGGGGAGCTGACTCACCAGCCGGGCCGCCGCCTGCACGGCACCCGAGCCATCTTCGAGCACAAGCGCCGCGCCGCTGCCATCAGCTCGGGCGGCAGCTTCTCCTTCCTGGCCAGCTCCATCCCACCGCCGGGACCCCTGCGAGCTTCGTCCTCTCTTCTCTCGCTCCCAGGCTTCCGCAAGTCCAGGACGCCGTTCCACTCGCACGCCAAGAAGAGCTCCTTCTCGGGGCCCTCCTTTTCCGAGGGGGCGCGGCCTCAGTCTCCCCCAGTCGCCGCCAGCCAGAAGCCGCCCATTCCTCCTGGGGCGGCACAGAGGGTGCCGCAAGTCCAGAGCCCCCTCGTGGGTGCCGGTCCACGAGGTGGGCATCTCACACCGACACCCAACGCTTTATCCCCCTCCCCGAGGATCGTCTCGGAGCAGATCACTCCTGCCATCCCCTCGCCCACCGCCAACAACACCATGCTGATGCCGGGCACCGACGCCGCCGTGAAAGGAGAGACAGAGTCCCCGCCGGCAACGCCGCCACCCCGTGTGGAGGACGACGGACGCAAGAAGAAGAAGAGCAAGGACGACAAGAGGAAGGAGCGCGAGGATGAAAAGAAGAGGCTGAAGGAGAAGAAGGAGAAAGACAAGGCAGAGAAGGAGAGACTCAAGAAGGAGAAAGAGCGTCTGGACAATGAGAAGAAGAAGAAGGCGGGAAAGAAGAAGGACAAAGGGGTGGCGGCACCGGGGTCGGACCACGAAAAAAATGGGGAGGCTGCTGTGGCCAGAGGTTCCACCTCGTTGGAGCATGAAAAGAAAAAGAAGGCTGAGTAAGAAAAAAAAAAAAAAGGAAGGATCAAAAAATTGTTAGCGTACTTCCATAATTGCCCAAGTCGTTTTTTGTTTTTGGAAAACAAGTTAAAAATGCAATAAATTCAACAAACAAGTATAGTCTAGTTGTCTCGATTCAACCTTTGACCCGGATGACTGAGAATCTACACAAGCAAGCACATTATTTTTTTCATTGATATTGTGACAGTAAATAAAAAATGACTTAGGCAATTATGCTCTTAAGCGAAAGAAATGGGACTTCCTGGATGGGGGCGCCGTCTGTCTTTTAAACAAACGAGGATGTGATCTCACATTCACAACAGGGCGCCACTTTTTTTTTTTTTAACATTATTTTAACCATGAAAAACCACAGAAGATGTAAATATTTATAATAAGAATTAAAACCCCGCCTCCAAAGACTTTTAATTGGATGGTGAGCATCATACCGAGTCGCCTCCAGGAAAACTTCCGGAACCCTGAAGCCGGAATGTTTCAGGGCATACCCGAGCTATTTATTGGATGTTGTGGCGCTACGCTACTAAGGCGTGCGCGCCCCCCCTGCTGGTGACAGAGAGTGTTCCAACCATGTGGTGGTGCTTTTTGTGTTATTTTTAGTTAACAAAAACAAATGAGTGGGACTTTTCAAAAAGGCAGTCTAATAGTTTTTAGTTTAGGCCTAAATGCTGCCACCTGAAGTGTATGTTTAATCAGTAAATTAATTAAACGGCAATGTTGGATGTGCACCAAGGAGGATTAGGGACACGTGAAATAGAAAGATAATGTACTATGAGAATAAAGTCGTATTTTCTTCTAGTTGAAAATCCACAATATTACGAGTGTGTCATTTTTTGAGATAAGCCAATATATAACGAGGAATTGATCAACACTACTTGCGATTTTTGGTTTGTTCTTTTAGGGGTCGCCACAGCAAGTCACTCAAATGATTAGTTTGGCACAGTTTTTACACAGATGCGCTTCCTGACACAATTAACCCTCTCATTTAGTATTCAGGCATGGGACTGTCAGTGGCTCGGAATCGAACCCGCGCCATCTGCATGAAAGGAAGCAGGATCTGCCGCTACTTTACCAGTGTCCTTTGCTATATATGACTATTCTCGAAAAATATAACTTTAGTCTTGTGAGATAAATACTTTTTTTTTCTCCAAAACGTATATTTTTCTTGAAAAAAAAATACAACTTTATTCTCATGAAACGTTTTTTCCCTCCTTTATAGAAATTAGACCAATGAGTATTACTTTAAAAAAAACAACAACTAATATGCATTTTATTTATCCAAATGTCAGAATGTGACCTGAAGACAATGAAGGATGATCTTTGCACGTCTCGTTGTAAAAACAAACAAACAAAAAACATTTCTTGTCGGGCTTGTTACCGGGCAAGTTTCCCAGTTCTTTTTATTTTTATTTTTATTTTTAAGAAGCCACTTGAGTGTGAGGTGCCCGGTGTGCCCATGTAGCATTAACCTCTCACCTTTTGATGTATTTATGTACAGAGTGGTTAATTTAATCAAATATAGTATATAATGATGAGTAATAATATTGTTGTTATTTTTCTATGAGAGTTATCAGACGCCTGGTTGACTGGAACGCCGTCGCACGTCGTCGTCATTATTCCACATCGTGTTCTGGAACGTTTTGGGTGTGGAAGCTCTTAACTTCCTGTTTCCTGTGATGTAACTGTGGAGCGTTGACTTGTTGCCATGACAACGGCCCATCAGTGCAGTGCGAGCAACACTGACTCCTTTTTCGTCGTAGTCCTCTTGTTGTTGTTGTTGTTGTCGTCGTCGTTGTGAAGGGTTTTTGTGCACCCAAAATGTCCTCCCATGCCAACACACTCCTAAACACACACACATACGTGTAGCGTTACCCTGAACGCTTCTATGCAAACGATAACTGGCGCAATACGTCACTGTGGTTACCAGGTGCGGACACAAAGAAAGTAGTGGATTTCTGTTGGGTCCTTTGTCCATTTCTTGTCTGGAAAATGTTAAATCGATGCAAAGATTTACAAGGCTCTTGTCTTTTTTATTTTTTATTTTTATTTTATTTTATTTTTTTTATATATTGTGTGTTTTTGAGTTTACAAGCCACTCTCTGGTGAAAGTGAATTAATTGATGATAGTCTAGTTAATTGAATTCATTCCCTCACATCGACAAGTGATGTATTTAATTGATTAATGATGATGACATTTGTGATGAGTAATAAACCATAATAATATATTGAATTAGCCGTGTGTCAATGGCGGTTTATTTAGTTTTTCCTCTTAATTATGCATGTTTTCTTTAATTTAACGCAGTTACATGAAGTTCCACTGTGTGTGGCTTAACTTGCATTAATGTCAGAGATTTTCAGCTCGTTTTACCATGGCCATACTAAACCTCTAAAAAAATATGATGGCGGTATAGGGGCGGGGGGTAGTATTTTGGTCTGAGGTTTTATTAGTTTTTTGTTATGCTAACATATATCAAGATAGCAACCTGAGTATTGAAAACTCCTATTTATTTCTACTAGTCTTAAATGCCATAAATGTTTCAAGAATCCAATAATCGCATCCAATTTAACGGCTTGGCGGTAAAATTTAGAATCGACAGGATCTCAATTAGCTCCCAGTATGCTCTCCCCAATCTGGCATCATCCAGATTTCGAAATTAATACTATACCCCTTCATTTTAGTACATGGGAACAACATGGAATTAACCACCTACAACAACTATTTAACAATAATGTTTTTAGGACACGTGATGAACTGTTCCAATAATTCCAAATAACAGCCGGAAACTTTCTTCAATACAATAAATTAAAAGCAGCGATTAAAAAAAGAATACCAACACTCCAGAGCACCCTCGAACTGCTGGAGTTTGTCAAGTAAATAACGAAGCTTCTCCCACTAAGTAAAAGAAATCTCTCAAGTTTATAAATTTATTTCATGTACTAAATCAATGCACTTACCAATCACCAAATGGGAAGAAGACCTCTACATGTCTGCTGACCGTAGCTACTGGATACAGATTTGTAACAATACGTTTAGAATGACGAAAAACACAAATCTACATTTTATACAATATAAAGTGCTCCATGGAACACACTTTACTCAGGACACTATGCATAAAATGGGCTTCTCTCCATCTAATATATGCGTGCAATGCACCGAAAATACCCCAGACACTTATTTTCATGCTATATGGGAATGTACACCAATTCAATGGTTTTGGTCTTTGGTTATTTAAAAACTCTTGTATTTTAAACTGCAGGATTCCACTTTCCCCAAGATTGTGCATACTTGGCGACTTAAGCATAATTGACCTCCCTAATAAATATTCACAATCATTACTTGTTGCGTTACCTACCGCTAAGAAAACAATTCTATTAAACTGGAAAAACAAACAACCTATTAACATCAATCAGTGGGTGGGTTAGATCATAGATCATATTGCTCATTTTAATGATATTTGACACAAACAAACAAAAGATAAATCTCACATTCACTAATAACTTGCATCTCACTCTTATGCCGTCGTCACTTTTGGTGATATTTGGTGGTATTCTAGTATTGTATACAAATTACAAATGGATGTGACCCTTATAATATGTAAATACACGTCACGTATGGAGAGACTTCACTGTCTAAACATTTTCCAGTTAACAAATGATTAACTTACTTCTATGTGTCAAGAGACTTTATAGACTCTCATTAAATCTTAAATCTTAGGTGTAGGCTGAAATTATAAGTTATCGATCAAAAACATTCCCTCTGGTCTGGCCAGTGGACGGATTTGTGACACATTTGTCCGTAACTTCGTATTTAAGGCAAATTAAGGTGTCGCTGTTGTGCAGAAGCTTTGCTGCATAGCTTTGCTTGGCATCAGCTGACCCAAACTTGCATACTGCGATAAAAAGCCACAAAAATGAGGTTTCTTAGCCAATATTATTGTGGAAGTCACTGGGACTTCTACCAACCAAGGTTAATGCGCATGTGCCAGAATTCCGTCGCAATGATGTTTTGCGAACGCTCCCATACAGGCCACGCTAAGGCAGATGATAGGGTCTTTACATTTTTCCCTGCAGTTGGATACTATTTCATCTGAGAATGACTAAAATGGACATTGAATGGATTACAATTGTTGTGGTTGTCAGAACAGATCAGAGCAGTCCAGTTGCGATCGATTCAATGTCCTCAGAATGAAATGACCTGAATGAATGACAATATTCACAGGCATAAAATGCAAACATGCCAGTAGTTGTCATGTTAACTTAGAGTAGAGGAATGGCTAAGGCAATAAAGATTGTACTTTATGCTGTAAATGTTGGTAGGATTTGAAAACCACAACTTGCGACTGGATAAAATGCGAACGTTTACTCGCCGTTTCCCTCCAACAACACCAACCACACCTCCACAGAGACAGCCACTGAGCACAGACACTCTTGTACAAAAGGAAAGAGGTTTTATTCACAGTTTGTCCCTTTTTTTATTCAGTACAGAGGAAAGGTGCGGATGAGGAGGGACGTCGTGGACCAGTTTACGGAGGAAGAGGAGGCCGACGACCACGCCGGGAAGGGCAGAGGAGGGAACGTCGCCGAAGACGGCAATGTTTTCTTTCGGGGACGTCTCTCCTCCCCCTTCTGTGTGTCATCCCTTCCAGCCCAGGAGGACCTCTTCGGAATGGGAATGAGAACCCCCCCGGGTGGTCTCGAGAGGACGCACGGAAAGAAGATGGCTGGCGTATGCGGATGATGATGACATCATTATTTATTGAAAAGCATCCCCTGTTCCCCCACAAGCCGACACAGACATCCCGTGAGCCCCCGCAAGTCTCTGCTTTGAATGAGAGAAGAGGGGGATAGGGCGAATGTTGACCCCGTGGGTATACACGGAGGGTATGATGGAGGGAGGCAGACAGAGAAGGAGGAGGGAGGGGAAAGGCAGGAAAAAGCGAAGGGATTTGTCGTCTTTCTTCTGGTCTTCTTACTCCTCCTTCTCCTCTCCGTGTGTGATGACGTAGCAGATGTTCTTGTAGTCCACGTTGCCCGCGACGTCAGGGGGGAAGGCGGCCCACATGTTCTTGATCTGAGGGGACCACAACAAGAAATTAGTGAAGGGATGCTACTGGAAGAGTTGGAAGTAGCATAAGGCGACTAGTCATGTCTGGAGAGCAGGGGTGAGAACCGTGGTGCTTAAGGGTCACAACTGATATTGAAATAAATTTGCCCACCCATGGCAGGTAGTATCTTAGCATTAGGCTATGCCATGTCAGAGTTAAAAAAAAAAAGAGCAAGCTTTTTCTTTTACATTGTCTACAACATTTTTACTTGGCATTTTTTTTTTTTTTATTATCAAGTTCCTCCTCCTTTGTCTTCTTCTGTGGTAGGTTTGCACCGCTAAATCACAACAGGCTGCCTGCCGTATGTATTACTTCGTTTTGTTACAGGGTTTCCTGTGGACCAGGCTATTTTTTGACATGACTTGGTCTTTACAGGTAACTTTTTACAAAAAAAAAAAAGACAAAGATCGTAACCTTAGTGAGGTTTATTTTTCGTAAAAGTAACATTTGCTAATGACTAACTAAATACTGCAAATAAAAGTCATCCAGTTTTACCTCCTCCTTGGAGAACCTGTCGCACTGAGTGGTCAGGAGCTCCTCCAGGCTGAGGACACACAAAATGGACAAAATGGAATCAAATATACTCATTTGCAGTCACTGCATAGATACTAGTAGCATCCACACAATCCACTTCGGTTTAGTGAGCTTCAAAGGAATTTCTCAAAATGAGTATATTAGTATGAGTTTGGCTTCTTTCGTCTTCTTTAGCTGTTGTTGCACCGGAGAAGCAGGCTCAACAATAAGTGATGAGAAAACAAGAGACAAATATGCACAAGAAGTCTTGAGAGTCACCCAAAGTCCACTGGAATCGGCTCCAGCTAACCCATGACGCTAATGAGGACAGGTGCTATTACAAAAAAAAAAAATGAATGAAGAGGAAAACTCACAACTGCTTCTTGATGGTTCCGGTACCCTCGGGGTCCAGGACCTTGAAGGCAGCAAGAATGACGTCCTCGGGGTCAGCGCCTGGGAAGGAAATTAGGTCATTATTTTAAATAAATAAATACAAAACTAATTTCACTGTATGTTGGTGTAAACTAGCTAAAAAGCTACCCTTCAGCTTCTCGCCGAACATGGTGAGGAAGACGGTGAAGTTGATGGGCCCGCTGGCCTCCTTGATCATGGCCTCCAGCTCCTCGTTCTTGGTGTTCAGCTGGCCTGCAGCCAGAATGGAAAAAGATCAGGATTCATTACTCGAGACCGTGAAACACGTGTTCCTCAGCGGACAGCAGCTTCTAGCACATTCTCATTCAAGCTCCAGTACTCTGGAAATCCCTGCCTGCGGTAATGATAGGAGCAACATTTGACGAAATGTTTACATTTTGACTTAAGTCTTATTTCTAAACTATTGAGTTTGGTTAAACCACACCTAGTATGCAACTAGTCTCATACCCTGCCCCATCCCCAGACATCTGGTTTTTGGCCTGTTTTACTGCCACTTCTCCTCCCCCTTCCTCTCCGGCGATAAGCGAAGTGTGGCTGTTTCCGAGAAGGATTCTGCATTGATTGACAAGACCTGAGGAGGAGCACTCCCCCCTGAGGTGTCTACCCACGGCACTTTATTTCATGAAGTGGACTTTCATGCAGTTCAAACTACCATTCCCTAGCATCATATCACATGATAAATGGTGCCCCACTTGGCATCCATTCCAGCTTGGTCATTTTGGAAGAGGGATCCCTCCACCTGTGATCCCTTGTCAAGGTTTCTTCCTTTCTTCCTTTTTTATGGGTTTCTAAAATGTTCCTTGTCTGGATCAGGGGTCCAGACCTGGGATGTCTTTGATTTTTGTGAACTGTGAGCCTGTGAAGCCATTTGAGTCTCTTTTGTGTTTAAGGCCTATATAAAGAAACTTGACTTGAACAGGGGGAAAAAAAACTTACCCAAGGAGGCCAGAACATCCCTCAAATCATCTTTGCTGATGATGCCGTCTCTGTTCTGGTCGATGATTGTGAAGGCCTGCAAGGAGACAAATTCGTTGGAAACATGAAGAACACTGAAGATATATTCGGTTCTATATTGCGTTCACGTGGAAAGCTAAAACCATCTGGATGCTTGTCAATAAGAATCTCCCCTTACTGGAGCGAGGTCCTTGAAGTACAGTAGTCACATTCCTAAAAGCGCCTGCGCCGGCTTTCCTTACGAGTTAATTTGGGACGGTGAGGGAACAGCTGTGTGATCTTCTTCGGCTGAAACTCAAGATCTTCAATTGGGATCCTGGGGGTGCTAATCATTCCCGGAAAATGGCGCCATGATCGAAGATAGTCATATATGCGATGGCCGCTGTCCTTATCTCAAGAGGATTAATGGAGAGTGCTGGTGTCGAGGTGTAATTTTGGGGTGAGGAATTTGAGTGACAGCTGGATGGTGGCGGTCAAAGGTAACCAAAACAGGAAGGGGGTGTCGGACATTTCATCTCCGTGCAAACGACATGCTTGTTGAAGTGTCAGGGGACACTAGTGAGTGCGTAGGTTTGCTGCGTTTGGAGTGCGCGGGACAAACAACAACTGCGGTGAAAATGGATCAGGGTTTAAATAAACTCAAGTTTAGCTTTACGGAGGAAATGAAGTGAAAGCGGGTGCATGGAGTGAGAGTTGTTCAGATTTTGGTGGGGTTCTCACCTCCTTGTACTCCTGAATCTGACTTTGCTCAAACATGGAGAAGACGTTGGAGGAGCCGCTGTCTCCGGCTGCCTGCCTCCTCTTGGGCTTCTTGGGTGCCTGCACAGCAAATTAGGGGAGAAAGGAGAGAAGGTTACTTAGTTACTTATTTAGTTAAGGATGAGGGACTTCTTCAATCAAATAATTCTTTACATTTGACATGGCATTTACTTGCTTTCTTATCTATTCTTCCGTTAAAATGTTTACTTATTTGTTCTTGCATCCTTGATTACTTATTTATCTTTGCTTACTTATTTGCTTCCACTTCCATGTACTTTTGCTATCGTGTTTACTTTTGCTGATGCACTTGCTTACTTTTACTTGCTTTGGCTTGCTTACAAATTTACTTGCTTCCTTACTCATATTCCCCCTTACGTCCTTGCTTGCTTACGCTTGTTTGCTGACTTACATTTGTGCTTACTTCCTCACTTGATTTTACTCGCCTGCTTTCTTACTTACGTATTTACTCCCTTACTCGCCTATTAACTGACAAGCACACTTACTTTGACCAAGTTGCTTCCTTACTTACTTTTAGTACGTGCTTGACTGCTTACTTCTTTACTTTTGCTTACTGACATTCTTCCATTTGCTCACTTTTACATACCTATTTACTTGTACTTTACTTATTGCTTGCATATCTGTTTATGCGCATACATACTTTTACTTACTTGCTTCACCTGCTTCATTACAAACAAGACCTACTTGCTTTCTTATGTTTGCTTACTTACATATTTACTTGCTTGACTTTTTACTTATATGAGCACTTACTTTGGCCAAGTTGTTTGCTAACTTTGCTTCCTTTTACTTCTCCGCTTCCTTACTTTTGCTTACTTATCCTCCTTCCTTTTTGGTTGACTTACTTTTACCCACTTGTTTGCTGATTTGCTTTAACTTACATATTTGCTTTGACTTACCTTCTTACTTACTTTCACCTACTTGTTTTCCCACTTTTACTTGCTTACACACCGTGAGGTTCTTTCTTACCTTTGCTTACTTAAGTACTTACTGAGTTACCTGCTTGCTTACTTGTAACTGTTTCATTTTATTTGGTTCTTTATTATTGTTTTCCTTATTTACGCTTTATTTATCTTTTTTACACTTACTTTAATACTCACTTATTTACTTTTTCCTTCTAATCTAACTACCTTGGAATGGGAATCTTAAAGGTACGGTCCTTGTTCCTGAGGTCCGTCATATTAATGATGCATTTTTGCATCCTCAAAGGGGTGCGGATGTTACCAAATATACAACAGCCACACGAAAAACCAAAGGAAATCCAGAATGTAGGCTGAAAAGTCCATGTTGGCGGGGCAGCTACTCACCATCTCGAGAGGCTGAGAGCGGTGGTTTGGGACGATGAAGAAAGAGAGGAGAAGGTGAAGCCGCGTGGGTCCTCTGCCCCCGGGGGGCTTATATAGCCCTGGGCTGCCTCGTCTAACTTTAGCCACAGCCTCAAGTTTGGATGGGGGATGAAAAAGAGAGCGAGAGGGGAGGATGCTTGGGGACGAGCGGATGGCAAAACCCGAGGAGACAGAATGGCCGGTGACGGCGTATCCCCTTACAGGAGAGCCGAAATAGACGTGGGGAGTCTTGGAATGAAGTCAACCTGATTGCTGAGGGAGCTTGCGGCAGGTCCTCCGTCCCACGTGGACTAATAAGGACATTGAGGACACGGATGCTCGGAGGACCGGAGGACAGAGCGCTCCCTCCTCCCTGCTTCCTCCTTGGCCGCCTTTATTTTTGGGCCCTCGCTCGGTGGGATATCAGGGAGTGGGACGCGAGCATGCGACCCACGCCGCCTTGACCGTGTATGTGCACGGCTACCGTGTCTCTTGATGGAATTACGTCACACTCACTGATGTCACACAAAGTTTGTTGTATTCCATTTACTTTATGTACATATAACATGTCTCCAACAATGAACTTGATGATAAAAAAGTGGTTTCAATACATTAACTAATACAAGCATACTATCAATTTAAAGTCAATACAGTTGACACTTCTACATATTGATTTATTTCCCGGCAAGATATAATGTTAATTCAAAACAATTTTTAGCTTTCGTTGCCATTTTTAGGTGTTGAATTAACCTTGTTTTCCACACCTGTTACAAATATTCATCATTACCATCAATCACCATTATTGTCAGCAATTATAAATTATTAATGGATGGATGCTGTAAAAAAAAAACAAAAAAACGAGAAAATGTTATCTTTAGCGATGCTAACGCAACAAGTTGGAAAACTATATAAAGTATTTTTAAATGTGTATATTAAATATAATTAGTTTCATGTAAGAATTATTCATATATAGTTATATATCAAGTTATATCATAGTATTCTAAGTAATATTGTGACTTTCCTCTGGGATCTCGACAGTAGATCAAGTGTTGCCTTCAGAGAAAATCCGAAATCATAGCTTTCTTCACACAACTGAGCAATTGCATTCATCTACAATCTCATCTATCTATCTATCTATCTATCTATCTATCTATCTATCTATCTATCTATCTATCTATCTATCTATCTATCTATCTATCTATCTATCTATCTATATTTCTTTAGCCAATCAAGTCAGAAATTTATGAGACTTCGTCAGAGTGACAAAATGAATGACAATGTGTCAGACACTTGAACGCACCATTAACCTGTGATCTCTGCCTGGCGGCCCTTTTGTGCAAAGGTGTGACTTTGCTGCTTGGCATTTTTGCACCCATTTACCAACCGGGAAGTACCCTGGCCCAGGCCCCTCCCTGGCCAAAATACAAGGGGATTACTCGGCATGTCGCTCGTGATGGCAGCAGACGTTCGCTGGAGAAAGGGGACAGCTGGGGGTGACCGAAATAGCAAAATAAACTTGAGCCTCTGCCAAGGTGGGGAGAGGGGTGGCGGTTGAGTGGTTGGGGGCTTGAACCCTCGCTAGCAAAACGCTTTCCCCTGTTTGTCTTTTTGCATCCAAATGTACCCGTCGCTAATCCGCGCTCATTTCATTAACGAGCCACCCGTCGGCAGAGGCTATTATTGGCTGTTTATGTTTCCACGCATCTCTTTTCACCTGTTGCACCGGTTCACCTCTTAAACACTCACAATTTGGGCCCGTTTGTTTATCCTGGCACATCCCAAGCCTTGGCCACCCCTGACCCCTTTTCGCTCGGGTAGCGGCTGACCTTTGAACCCCGGCCTAACGTAACTGTCACCACCTTGTTGAATGAGTGATGTATGACGCCACGCTGACGTTTGGGCCTTCAGGTACCTTTTTTCTTCTTCATGGTGCTAAAACACAGGGTGTCCAAAGTGTAGCAAGAGGCCCATTGGCAGCCTACGGATCTTTTTTTATAGGCCCACCGCATATTGTAGAAGCTGACGCCCGTGTCACTTAGCAGCATGAAATTTGATAGGCATGACTATCATGAGTAGACCCACTGAAACGTTTGAAGAAGCCGTGCCTGAAAAGACGCAAGAATGCTGCCATTTTGTTTAAAGCGACCATTTTAAGGTCATTATGTCCATTTTCTGGGGTCCTTCAAAGACGGACTACTCCTTGAAATGCTTTAAAAATGCAGCCCCCAAACTCAGCTTCACTTAGAAGCATGAAATAGGATAGCTATGTCATGTTAGCTATGTCATATTGTAGAAGCTGAAGCCTGTTTCACTTATCAACATAACATTCGTTAGGCATGATTATCATGAGTAGACCCACAAAAAGTCTCAAGAAGCCATGCCTGATAATACACAGAAAGTCTGCCATTTTGGTTTAAAGCGACCATTTTAGGGTAATTTTGGCCAATTTCAGACGTCCTTTAAAAACAGACTATTCTTTGAGATTTTTTTTTTCAGCTTCCGAAGTGAGTTTCACATTAACTGTGAATTTGATTGACATGACGATAATGAGTAGACGCACAAAAAGGTCTCAAGAAGACATGCCTGAAAACACACAGGACGTCTGCCATCTTGGTTTGAAATGACCATTTTTTTCAAGGGGTCCTTTCGAGATGAACTCTTCCTAGAGATTTAGTCCGATCGCTACCAAATTTAAACCATATAAACGAGACAGATGGGCTAAATTGTGAAAGGTTTTCGCCACTGTGTGTAGGCGTTGCACGACCGTGGTAACATGGTGGCGTCAATGTTCGAAAAATTGAGCTTCTGAAGCGTCTTTCACTTTGTAACATGAAATTTGGTAGGCGTATCTATCTGAGGAAACCCAGAAAAATGTCTCAGTAAGCCCCTCCCGAAAAGACACAGGAGGTCTCATATTTTCCTCTGAAGTGGCAGTTAAATACATCTAGGACGAACAGGTTTTAATTTCGTTACGGCACCTGACACTCACATCTCACACCTTGTTGTGTTAAAAGCAATTTATAAAGTAAGTTAATTCAAGATTACAGGATCCAATCATGTTCCAGCGGTGCGTGTCCTGCCTATACACAAGTGGGTTGGGATTCCTAATAATGCGTCGCTCCATGGACATAACAACCTGTCTGCGTTTTTCTGCTCTTTGTTACGTATAGACTGACCTTGCTCACTCTTCACACGTGCCGCTGACACACGTGTGTATGTTGCAACTTGCAAGTTGGCGCATATGCAACACGAGACGTCGGCACGCTCCTCCGAAGCCATCCATCACTTTTGACTTGATTGTAATGTCTGTCTGCCTGTCTGACTGACTTGTCTTTAGGTCTGTTTGTCTGTCTGTCTGGAGGCAGAGTGCAGGAATGTCAAGATGCTCCCAGCTTGAACTGTAGGGCCTCATTGGACATGTTATACTATGTGTGTGTCTGTGTGTACTAATCAGCTAGGCATAAATAGTATTACATTTTAAATAAAATTTGTGTGGTTACTGTCGAGATGTGAGCTTTGTTTAATTTCAGAACATGCTGTTGTATTTTTGAAACATCGCCATTGTAATGTATGTATCAACTAAACAACGTGACAAAACTGTTTATTTAGACTTCTAGCGACCCCTACTGGTTGACATTTAAAACCACCATAGTCCCTTCACGCCACGGTATGATTGTTTAAATTTAAAAAAAAATTGTTTCAAGCAGAAAAACGCCTCATCCTTGAGACAATTATGCTCCAACCACTAACCTGAACCGCGAATTCCAACATAACCCTAACCCTAAATCTAATCCAGACCCCTAAACTAAACCATTCCCAATTTTACCCTAATTTCTCTTGAAGGTCCCATATTTTGGCTATTTAGACCTCCATAGAGCGACTATCTAACATGGACTTAGTGTAAAAGTGCCAATTTGATTTCAAAAAACACCTTGGTTTTGTCATATGCGTGTCCAGAAAAGGACCCTGTGACAGCTACTTCTGTTTGACCCAGTTTTGTATCCACTTTGCCCATATTTGGCTGTCTTTTGTTTGTTTTTTGCCTCCGAGTAGAAACCGCACTTGTGAGAGCACACGTGTTATGTTGACAGCTCGAGAAATTCGAATCTTGTAAAACCCCCGTGTGTTATATACTCTATAATGGTACGGCTGGTCGGTGGCCGGCTGGATCTCGCTTTGCACCCGGAAGCCAAATTTTTCTCGTCCAAATTCATGTTATACAACATGGCATTTTTGATTGGCCATTCCATTTGCGACGTTGTGATGCAGTTCTTCTGCGATGCAAATGTTGCAATTTTATTTGTTTATTATTGATTTTTTAAAATTATTTTTGGTTGATTTATTGGTAGTAAAATTAAAAGGTAAGTATAAGTAAAAGGACCAGTTTTAATAACATTTCCCTGGTGGTCTAGTGGTTAGGGGCCTGAGTTTTATTCCCGGTCAAGGAACACCAGTCAGGTCGGTATTGCAAATGAGAATCTCTTCTCAATAGCCATACCTGGATAAATTAAGGTTTAAGTTTTACAATTTTTTTACGTTACATTTTCTTAAATAATTGGTTAATGAATGGCACAGTGGACGAGTGGTAAGCACAACCACCTCGCAGTTCTGAGGTTGGGGATTTAAATCCAGGCTCTGGACTTTCTGTGTGTAGCCGGTATGTTCTCCCCGAGGTTGCCTGGCTTTCGTACGGGTACTCCATTTTCCTCCCAAAAACATGCATGTTAGGTTGATTTTGGGGTGTATTTGGGTGGTGGAGAGGTGAATTATTTATAATCAAATGAAGTACAAACAAAACAATAAAACAATTTACAATGTGTAAATAAATTACAATGTGTTATTATTTCATTATCAAAGTAAACTATTTTACTTTTTAGTTTTTTTTAGGTCATCTAAACATGACATGGCCCACCGTTGTGAAATGGAAGCACTGATCCCAACAATCAATAACACGTCAAGTTCAGTTTTTTTCATCTCACTTCCTCTCCAAAGAGTCTTTTTGTTTTCACGGCAGGTTGATAAGATCTTCTTGGACGTTCTCTTCTGGGGGCTGCCGACCGGTCAGCCACTCCTCGCGGGCCTTCTTCACCTCTTGGCCGTAAAGCTCGTGCAGCTTAAAGAACTCGGCCCGCGGATCGGAACTCACCAGAGGCCACTCGGCGTACGACGGGGGCGTTGGCACGTTCAAGGGGGTGACGTGAGCGTTCCACCTGTGCCACGGCTTGGGTGACTTTTGGATGACTACTGCTGATGGTGATAATGATGAGGATGAGGATGGTGGTGGTGGTCCCAGGTTCAAGTTGCTGGGGGGAGACTCACCAGAACTCTGGTGAGGCTTCAAGTCTGCAAAAAAAAAAAAAAAAAATGCCCAATGGAATCATTCGGATTGTTTTGGTGACAAAACACACACCAAGGAAGAGGAGAAATTTTACAGAGCAGGTTTAGCACACATGAATGCAGCACACAAGGTCTTTTGACTAATACGGCAGCGACACTCCCACTTGTATTATACATTGACCAAGCATACAATTTTTGAGTTTATTATCTGATCACATGTAGGAGCCTTCATTTCCGTTAATTGTTTTAATAAGTTCATTAAAGTTGGTAGACTCAATTACCATTCGGCGATCTTATGTCAGACTGACAATACGTCGGCTTCTTGCGCCTTTAAAAATGCAAAGAAATCTGTTTGGTCGGGTCTGGAAGCCAGTTCAAAGGTCTCCTGATGTTAACTTTTGAACTGAATGTCAAATTCTTGCTCTATTCAAGTTTGAACGTCATTTGGTTGGATTTGTTAGCCTTAATCTTACCTTTCGATCCCAACTATCATTCAGACATCTTGTGTCAAATTGAAAATGCATAAATGTCTTACCCAGTCTCTAAAAGTTTGAAGACAAAGATGAAGATTGCCTCTTGAGTTCCTACCTTTAGCCATATTTTGTTAAGATTGCAAATACATCCAGGACTGGTCTGACAAAGAGCAATAGTGACATCAAATGCACTCGTGTCGGTCTCAGACATCAGCTACCGCCGCCATCTTCTATCAGATTGCTACCTTGATACTGCGTGTGCAGGTCTCTCAGCAGCAGCGACAGGTAGCAATGGCTGGCGGACAGCAAAACCCGTACCCAGCTCTCCACAGTGTCCTCTTCCCCTGCCGCAAACTGGTAGCTCTTAAATCCAGGCCCCCGGAAGACCAAACCGAAGCAGAAGCGTCCGTCGGTGTCCGCTCGCCGCACCGCGCATCCCTCCAGCACGATGACACCCAACAGGCGGCGGTCTGCGGGCCGCTCCTGGTAGAAGAGCAGGTTTCCTTTCAGGATGAACCAGCGCCGATGGTATGAGCCGTTTCTCTGTTTCTGCGAGGATGATGGGATTATTTGAGGTTTTGCTTCAAATTGAGCTGATTTTTGTATGTTTCGCTTGGGACCTTTTTGAAGAGATATCCTTCATTGTCAACTGGTGACGTGCAGGATTGGTAATGAGTCAAAATCTTCTTGTGGAGCTTCATAACAACACTAAAAGGAAAGGAACATGCATTTAATAGGAAACCTAATCCCCAACCAGGACTCTCCCTTCCAGCTAACCGCAACCCATATCCACCCTATAAACCCCAAACTCGCCTTGACCCTAATCCTTAACCCTAACCCCATTTTTACCATAATATTAACCTTACTCTCCCGTAACTCTAACCTTAGACCCCAACTGTTCCCCTAACGACAACCAGTAACCCGTAACGATAACCCTACTCTACCCAAACGCTACCCTAAACCCAACCTAGCCTTAACCTCGACACTAAATCAAACCCAAACCACTAACCCTCTGTTAAACCTATAGCAAACACTCCTTGTGTGTATTATGCAAAGCGGACTATAGTGACATCCATGACTCACCTCTGCCAATGCTGAGTCCCTCACACGGTCACTTTGACACCCTCATTAAACATTTCTTTCATTTGTTTGTTTGTTTTTTTAAAAGTTAAACTCGTCTTCTTATCACTCTTTGTCTTTCCTCAGAGCGAGACACAGGCGCTCTAAAATGTTTGAATTTCAAAGTTTCAGGTTACTTCCTGCGATCGTGTGGCCGAGGATGAGTGCTGAAATATAAATAACTCGGCCCACTTCCTGGTAACAGAACCCAGACACATTGTGTTCTCTGCGATATGGCACCGAGGCCTCTGGTGGAGTGGTCGCTGAGCAAAAAAAGTGTCACCTGGAAGTGATGCTCGACTGCTTCTGCATTCTGGGTCACTCGTGAATTACTCCAGTATGTCATGTGCTGCACCACTGACTGCCAAATCCTCATTTATGACACTTGTAATTATCCTAAACCCTCTACTATTCTGAGTGAATTATTTTTATCAGTGCTTTTACCCCTCTCATATGAGGATCAGGTGGGCTTTCTCTTGCTTAGCCCCAACCACAACCACAACCACCCCACCCCCCTTGTTTGACAAGCACTGATCCCTTTTATCCTGCTGGACCACAAACAACAGTACTAGGAAAAATATTGTTTAAGCTATTTTAGATCAACAGTTCGCCCTCCATACGAGTGGTGGCGCTGTTGGCTTGACAAGGGCAACCTCTACAAAGTAGAAGAAGAAAAGAAACCACCGAAGAAGAACAAAGCAGCGCAAACGTCGTTTACAAAACATCGCTATCAGGTTACTTTTTTTTTTTACCCATTTGTTGGTTCATACTACTTTTTAAATATAGAAAACCGACGCTGTCACCACGTGACCATTGCATTTGATTCATGAACAGACAAGGCGTCACCGAACGCAAATAAGCTCACAGTGCTTTAGATTCGTGAATGTGCCGCCTGCTGCTGCAAGCTAACATGTTAGCAAGAACGCTAACGTGATTGCTGTGCCGATATTCACACACTTTTCTCCCCTGACACCTCATACTCTTGTGTTTTTGGGAATAAAGTGTCCCCGTGTGGCTTTTTAAAAGCACCATGTCCAAAAGGAAAGTCACGTTTGCGGATGGTGACGGTGTGGAGCTGGACGACGAAGTCCCAAACAAAAAGGTAATTTTGTAATCTTTCTCAATATTTAAAACATTACATCACACACTTTTTAAATCATGTATGTGCCTGTTTCTCCATTTCATAAGTTTCATTTTGGAATGTATGTATAATTGGGCACCGAGACGAATTTGAGACATCAAAAATTAACTTATTAAAAAAGTGACTTTATGTTTTGTACAAACACTGTGGTTGTATGTTTGGAGTTCCTCCCCAGCCATCAAATGTCAAATCAAACACCCAAGTAAATAAATCAGCTTCCTTCTGAAAATGTGTCGGTGAGCCCTTCTGCACTTGCGCCCCACTGGTGGCACTTGTGCTCATTAACATAACCACACCCACACTTGAGTTTCTTTGGTGTGGGGATGATTGTGTTTAGTGATGTCACGTGCCACAACTTTTTAATTTGTTGACTCATGTAATTGAGTGGCTGGGTGGTGAAATACAGCATCCACCAGTGATGATGCAATTGAATCCCTTTGGGCGCTCACTTTCAGTGAGATGACTGTGGTAACTTCCTTTGAATGACACTAATTTGCGCATTATGTTTATTTTCTTGGGCACTGGCGTGTTTTATTTGTTTTTTAAATGAGTCAGTTTCACACAGTTTTCACGCCTTCTCTTCAAGAAATGCATCATAATAATATCAAATTTTTGATACTTGGGGTATTTTGACAAAAGCAGGCTACATACATGTTATTAAGTAACTTGTGAACTATTTTAAATGGTGGAAAACAAATTAATTATATCTTTCCTTTAATGCGTTGAAATGGTCAAAAACACGGAAAAAAACCATTCAAATGTTACTTTTTGTGCGTCCTGAAGCCGACCCTTGAGGTGGCGAGCGGCCCGGGTTCCAGGTTCAAGGGCAAGCATTCCCTCGACAGTGATGAGGAGGACGAAGGAGAGGAAACCCAGAGCAGCAAATATGACATTTTGGCCAGCGACGATGTGGACGGTGAGTCTCGTATTATCCACAAGCTGTGCGATTGTCTTGTTTTCTGCCTTTCCATCAGTTGTGTACTTGATGTCCGTCGTGGTTCTCAGGCCAAGAGAACGCCACTATCGATTACGACGAGGGCGTTTCCATCACGCCCTTCAACCTGGAGGAGGAGATGCAGGAGGGACACTTTGACTCAGAGGGGAACTACTTTATCAAAAAGGAAGAGCTGATCCGAGACAACTGGCTTGACAATATCGACTGGGTAACTGCGTTCCGATGACCTTTTTCTTTAGCCTCTTTCACACAAATATCACACTGCATCAGTAGACTGCATTTACATTTTACATAGAACCCAGCCAAGTGAAATATTGCTACAACTTTGGGCGTTTGCATCTCACAATCATATTAGCCCCTTTTACACAGAGTTTCCATAGTATTTGTGCATCAGAGACTTAACAGAAGACCTAGGATTTATCCACCTTTCTCAGACGGCGACAGGATTTATGTAACCAAATGTAGGATGCTTCGTGAAAGCGAGCAATGTCCGGCTTTTCTGGGTTATATGTGAATTGCCCAAGAATAAATGCCGGCTTTACTGTGAAGTCACTAAAGAGCCAATATAGCAAAAACTTTGTGAAATGGGCTGCTAATCTGATTGCGAGACACTATGTGGACATGTACACAGAGGTGGCAATAGTCCTGTTTGGTTTTGTGTTAAAGGTTCCATTATTTTTTCTCTGATGCGCCAATTTTGCAGAAACCCTTTGTGAAAGAGGATTCTGATACTATCTCTGAAGGCACATAATTGTTGGGGCAACTTTGCCCAAGGTACCTGTTGCAGAATTCTTTTCAACCTCCTCAAAAATCATTGGCATAGTTGAAGTATAGCACAGGTGTACAGTGAAACCCTACTATTCACGGGGATAGAGATCGACCCATACAAAAATCCTCGAATAATTGATGCCCACCCTAAAAGGGGTTTGTCATTGTGTATGGATGACAAAAGATGGTGGCAAAGCACTTCATACGGAAAGGATCATAAAGCACCAATGCCATGCATCTGTCATGTACACAATCATGAACCCATGTTAAATAAACAACTAGTTAGTTGTTTATTCAACACAAACTACATTCGCATGAGGCTCAGTGGTATTATTAGCTTGTAGAGAAGCCTATAAATAACACGCTTGCACAAACTGATGTGACATCACACATGGGCGAACAAATATGCACACTAGCACTTAACAAACGATATTAAGTCAGTGAATTCACCTTCAGGCATTTACACACAATAATAAGTGATATGGAATACAGGCAAATTGTAACAGTAAAGTAGACTACACGGAATATTAGTAGCTACAACGGAAGGGAAGCAGAAAGATACTTTGTTTTACTTTTGACGGTGTACGTGATGCATTCAACAACCGCCAACAAAACAGGACCTCTCAAATGCAGATCCATAAACACTATCAATGAATTAAACCCAACAACAACACCGATATCCCACCAGATGGCGCCAAAGTAATACTTTGCTTGATTTCCTTTTTTTTTTCAGCGAAGAGTGGGAGGAAAATAATTCACTGATATGGGAATTCACAAATGCGTGTGCCACCGTGAATATTTACAAAGAGTTTTAAAAAAAATACAGCATAAAGTCAAAAATACTTTTTACAGAATGTATACAAAAGCACTGACTGGAGTTCCACAATAACATCCAACTTCAGGCCTATAAAAAGTAGCAAATCAATTTTACTTTTTACCTTAGTTAGTCCCAAACTCTCAACTTTCTCATGGCACGCTCCACAATAAAACCTTTCAGAATGGCCCCTAAAGTACCCCTAGCACCTCCCTCTGAGCATCACATGGGACAAATGACTAAGTATACATTCTATGGGCTTATAATTGTCCTTATTTTCTAGGTCAGGATCAAAGAGCAGCCATTCAAACAAAAGAAGAAAGGACTCGGAGCCAAACGCAAGCGCAGAGTAGGGGATGAAGACGAGGCCGATGAGGAGAAGAAGCGGGAGGAGCAGCGAGAAAACAAGGAAGGTGCCGAAAAGGAGGAGAAGGAGGAAGAGGAAGAAGAGGAGGCCGAGCCCGCTGAGGACCCCCTGGCCTCCCTCACGCGGCAGCAGCTTACAGAAGCCCTGGTGGAACTCTTGTTGCCAGGGGAGACGGTCACGGGGGCGCTGCGGCGGCTCGGGGGCCTTGGCGGGCGGAAGAGGGGCAAACTGCGGGACGCCGGCGACCATGCGGCAGAGAACAAGCGGGACACGGAGAAGCTGGACCGCCTCACGTCTCTCGCCGACAGGCTGGTAGCGTCGGGCATGTACGGCATCTACCAGCAAACCCAAGAGAAGCTGGCGCACACGCTCAAGAGCATGAGCAGAGAGCGACCCGCGTCGGCGGCAAAAGAGGAAGACGAAGACAAACTGGACATGTTCGGAGAGGAGTTTGACGAGAAGCAGGGCACACGTAACGAAGAGGAGAAGGACGACAAAAGAGGTTTGACGCTTGTTTGCTTTCTTGCACGAGTGTACCGATTTCATTGAATCTCGTGTTGTCTCTTAGTAGTGAGCGAGGAGGTTTTGTGGGAGTACAGATGGGAGAATGAGGACAAATCGGAGGTCTACGGGCCCTTCACCAGTCAGCAGATGCAGGTAGACCACTTTGATGGACTGTTCGCAGTCATAATGTGCTAATTGAAAAGTTACATTACATTACAGTGCACTCCCACCCCTTCCCATGTGTTTTCTTACCTCATCTGTTCCCTGAAAAACACACTTTTTCGTGGCTAGCCAAATATTTTTGGGCCCTTACTGCAACTCCCAGAGCGGTGGCAAATGGGTAAGTAGTAATTCGTATTTTGATGGATTGGGAAGGCGACCGACAAACCAGCGTCCTGGCACTTTTAATTGCATTTTTTCTAAATCAAATCATCTCTGCCATTTTTTAAGGGTAAAATTGTAAGGGAAGTTAAAAATATTATTGTTTTGGGATCATAGTTTCCAAACTATTAATATAGGCATTTATAAACATTTTGGGGGAGGCATTGTTTTGATGGATTTTGTTCTTAACCCTTTACTCAACGGCAGAGTACCAGGCATCTATTTGAGGTAGGGGGGTTTAACGCCTCCCTCAAATAGATGCCTCAATTTTAATCAGAGTAAAAAAATGCAATAAGTATAATCCGGTATACGTGAAATCTACTATTCGCGGTCGGGCCTGGTGTCTATCCCCCACGAGTAGCGGGGGTCCACTTTAACTTTTGTCCAAAGACACCAGCCAAAATGATTTTTTTTTTCCCCCCCAGCAAATTTGTGTTCAACCAATCATGTCATCAACCTGTTGTGTTGCTAGTTATTGCGGCATTCACGGGACGCCCGCTAACCTGTCTTCTGGGTTTGGTCACGTGATATTCTGCATATAGCAGAATACGTTTGCAAAACAGAAACATCAAACGCCCCTTGGATAAATTCACAAATTCACCAACAGCAATTGGTGTTCCAGTAGTGATGTGGGACTGATCCCCAATGTTGTGCGCTAAACAAAACAGCAGCACCTAATAAAAGCCCATAAACAGTCTCTCAAATGAATCGGGAGACTGCATATTTTTTATGTATTTTAGGTATTTATAGTAGCTTTTACTCTGGAATAATCCTCACCACACTTTCTCAGTAAATTCCACTGTCAGCTTTACAGATGTCACATTTGCTCTGCTTCTTCTGCCCCCCACCGCACTAATCCTCTGGTTGTGTGGTCAGGACTGGGTGGATGAAGGCTACTTCAGCAGCGGCGTGTACTGCAGGCGCTTGGACCAGGAAGGCTCGCAATTCTACAACTCCAAGAGACTGGACTTCGAGCTCTACACGTGATCGCCTTCTCTCACACGGCACGACATCGTCTCTTCTTGTGTCCACATTGTTTTTAAATAAATTGCCCAAATACTGTATTGCTGTCTGTTACTTGTACATAACAATAAACAAGATAGCTCGTCAATGGCATGAACACACAATGATGCCCTAGAAAGCATTAGGAATTTTCAATATCAGAATCAAAATCATTATTTTGCCAAGTATGTCAAAAACACACAAGGAATTTGTCTCCGGTAGTTGGAGCTGCCTAGTACAACAACAGACAATCAATTGACAGAGAATATTTTTGAGACATAAAGATATTGAGAAAAACAGTCACTGAGCAATAAAAGGTTGCTAGTAATCTGGTAATTTTGGTACAATTTGTGTGTGTTGTTTGGGCAGAATAATGTAATATTTTTTTCAATTGTCAACGATTGTAGAATAAATTGTACGTGTTACTATTTCTCCTTTTCGGATTAACTGACAAATATAATAGTTCGAATAATAAATTTCAATACTAACATTCATAGATATGAATGGGTACTTGGTAGATAAACCAAGCGCAATGTAGCAGCCCAGCTAACCTACGTGCCTCTGTGGCGGCCATGTTGGGAAGGTCGTCGTTCCCATCGACGCCAATGCATGGCCTCTAAAATTAGGTCGTAACTTGCTTATTCCTCAACCGATTTTCATGAGCGTTACACTGTTGTCAACGCCAAAGCGTATGCTATCAATACACAACATTAGAAAAAGTTTTTAAATGTGAAAAGAACTCCCAGTACGACGTTTTACGTATGCAGCACAATGTACAGGCAACCTTGGTCTTTTGGTTGTCTTGCCGTCCACACACGGAATGCAAAGACGACTTTGACCTCCCTAGCAAAACTGAGCGTCACGGTCGGCACGGAGCTCAAAATGGGTGCATCGTATCTACCAATACAGATCTGGGCTAACGTCGATCACACCGATTTCTTGATTGGTCACCTCTCACTAAGTCATGTATCAAGGTCTTTTCCCATTGGCCGTGCATAAGAGGCGGTCGCTGGTCGACCTACAAGATCGATTCCGATTGGCCAAGCAGCGTGTTTGTCGGATTTGTAAAAAATGCACCCATCTGCTGTCGCTGTTGGTCGCCGTCCGGCGTGTCTTGTTTACGATGAGGACGTAAGCGTTGTCCGCCGAGGTCCAGCTCGACATTTCTGGTAAGATTTTGTCACTTTTTAAACGAAAATCAGTTTCTCAACTTGCGTGAGCCAGACGAGCGGCGATTCCTTGTAAGGGAGTAAACAGATGCACCGCGACCGCTCCCGGATTCGGCTATTCTCTGGCGGAAAGACTCTAGCACTGTAACCCAGCGAGAATCAGTAAATCTCTACTGATTAAACTAACTCTCGGCTCGGGTTTAAGTGTCTGGGGAGATGTCTTTCCGAACACGCCCGTCCACGCCGGACGCATGACGAAGGCCCACGAATACGTCAGCGGCTTGCTCACGTTTTAAAGTTAACATTTGACACGGGGTGCATTCCAGCAAATAGACGGCATTCTTCTGTCAGCGGCGCGCCACATCATCTTAAAAAAAAACAAAAAACCTGGATTTCAAGATTGAGTGAATAAATCTCACAACATAAACAATATGCCAATAATGTGTAAAGACGGGCTTAGTTGTGACAAAACTTCCGTGTTTCATGTTTTTCCATTTCATGTTGAGTTGGTCCAGTGGGTGAGTCTTCTGAAATAACTAGAAAAATATGGAAATAATTATTATAAAAAATAAATTAAATGTGCCTGTTAACAGTTGCAAGCTCGAAACCCGAATTTTAAGGAGGATTTATTGCGAGTTGGCGATGCCTTTTAGAACAATTTATTCCACAAACGCGCCTCCCCCCCCCAAAAGAAAGAAAGAAATCCTGAATATTTACCAATATTCATCGCGTCAGTTTGAATCTAAACATGTCAAGTAAAAGTAATCACAACTTTTTGGCCCACTAAACCGGACAGAGTAAGTAAACAAACCCCATGTCATTTGACCTCGGCAGAAGAATTGAGAAAATAGGCTAAATGGCCTCAATGATGATTTTTAGCCTTCTTGTCTACAGCCATAGTTTGAATGTGTTAAGTGTCAGTTGAAAAAAAGATATCACGTGAGATACAATGTTTCCAAGGGACATGGAATGTTTGCTGTAATTTACATTTCATCCTGTAAGTTGATTGAAAATTAGACTTGGTGGAAATTCAGACATGGCTCACATGACCATCGAGGGACTGGCTCATGAATTGATATTTCTGCTGTTCAGATTAATGGCACATGTGTGCTCTTTTTGCGCTGAAATGCATAGCGCGCTGTGATGTAGCCATTATTTTGATAAACTACTCGAAGACAACCCAACCAAACAGTTTATGCATGCCTGTGAGGAAAATGCCTTCCACAAACCCAATGATGTAAGTTTGGTTCCTTGTCTGTCCCTTTTAGAAGTGACTGCTCTGCCCCCAGACAGTCTCGCGATCTTCATTGTACAACTGTTCTTTGCTGTAGTTCATCTCCTGTGTTTTGGCCCAGCAGTGATGGCAATGTGTTGTATTGTTGGTGTGCTGTTGTTGTTTGCAGAGGAGCAAGCGAGCGAGAGGCGGGCCATGTTGACTTTTCCCTCCAACTCGCTCCCCCACCTCGTTTTACCGATGGATGGTGATGCAATGATCCCCCACCCCTTCTGTAGTGCACCCCCCCACACTGAGCCTCCACCACCACCACCTCCTCCTCTCCTCCCCCTTCCCTCCACCACTCCCAGGTATACTCGCCCCTCACGTCGACCCCTCATTTTTTTCCACAGGTTTATGGGTGTGTGGTCCCTTAACTCATGAGTAACATAACTTAGAAGTTTTTCAAGATACAAGCCCTTGAGCAGCTGATTTTTCTTCTTTTTTTCTTTTGCTTTTACTTGCGAGTGAAAATGTGAGATATGAACGCTAGGTGGTGGCAGCGATTTTTAACTCTCTTCACAACAGGCAGCAGTTTGGCAGATAGTTAACAATTCTTCAAGTCATTTGTTGCCGCTCCCAATTCATGTTAACTTTAAAACTAAACATAAAACAAAGACAAACAACAAACAACAACAAACATTACCTTAAAGTCCGCTATCTTAATATTGACGCATAATGGGAAATGTCATAGAGGGGCGAACAAATAAAAAATAGTATCGGAGTTGCAGTGTTATAACACTTTGAGCAATGGATATTTAAACACAAACTGTAGCAACACAATATATCAATGCTTACAGGCATCTATTCTTCATCCTCTGCAAAAAAAAAACCCCGACTCATATCACTGCAGCTTACTGAGTCACTTATTGTAGTTGTGAAACTTCCTCGTTTGTATCTGCCTAAAACGCCCCTTGGATAAATTATTTATCCCCGTGGGGCAATTAAGGACATGCTACATTAGGTATATCCATTAACTATGATATAAATATGGTAGATTTGAGGTGTTTGAACATTTGATATGGTGTGAATATGGTACAGTAGAGCTGCTTAAACATTAAATATGTACATTAGGATTGTATTGGACATTACATATGTCATAAATGTGGTGAATATGGTACAATAAAACAATATAGAACATTCAATATGATGTAAGTACGCTACATTAGAGTTGTGTCGAACCGGACATGTTAGTCTCATTGCACAATTGCCTATGATTTCCAACTTGCTGTTACATCACCATAAAAACTGCCAATGGATTTGCCAATTTTATTTATTTCTTTATTCCCGCTTGTTTTCCTGAAAATGTTCAAATATGACTTGGGTAACTATGCTATTAGGCTAACGATAGTTATGGTACAATTGAGATATTGTACATAGAGTTTACATTAAATATGATGTCAATTATTGTACATTAGAAGTAAATGCGTCAAATAGGATGTACCTATGGTGCACGAGAGGTGTATAGACATTAAAAATGATATAAAATATGGTACATTACTGGTACATAAATATAATGTAAATAGTTCATTCGAGTTGTATAGAACATTAGATATGGGCACGAAATTAAAATTGGGCACTTATAGCCGTAGTGTAAGTCCAGCCTTTGTCGTCAAGATCTCATGCTTGAATTTGAACACACAATTTGTTTTTGTTTTTTGTTTACCTTGCACTTATTGTTTTGTTTCCACCCACACCGACTGTGATTAAATGACAACACGCCATGGATTTCAAGGTGCTGCGTGTCCACTCTTTAACGCTTGAATCCTTCTGGCAGAGAGAGCGATGGGACATCAGGCCACAGGGGGCCCGATCGTATACAAGCAGTCAAACCTCAGGGCGCTGGAGTGGAGGACAAGGTGGAAACGGCGTCCGCGTACAATCCGTCCTCGTTCAACAGACAGAGCACGAACATGGTGCCAGATTAAACACCATACGTGTGCGTTATGTGATTAATTTATTAAGTAATCTCCCTTTGCCTAATTTAAAAAAAAAAAAAAAAAAAAAAAAAAATATTTTTTTTAGGTGCAAGTATCTCAGTCCAAGCAACCGAGAGTTGAAAGCGTGTCTGAAGATGACAAGCACAAGCAGGTGGGTTTGAGTCGTTATCTTGTTTTTTTGTTTGGTTTTTTTTTCTCCCCATGCCGTCGCCATTTGCTCCTCGTGTGTGTGTGTGTGTGTGTGTGTGTGTGTTGTGTGTGTGTGTGTTGTGTGTGCGTGCGCGCGTGTGTGCGTGCGCGCGTGTGTGTCAACATGGTTGACCAGCAAAGTGAACTGGGGTGGGGGGTTAATTGGGTGACGTGTAATCCTCCTTCACGGTCTGCTGCGTCCCATCAGGACCAACCAGTGAGCTCTTTTGTTCTTGACCCACTAACACAATAACACTCCTATCAGGGCCCATTTCACATTTTTATAAAGTCCTACAAAAAAAAATCAAAATCATAAAATATATCCATATTCCCGAAACAGTTTTTTCTTATTTTTTTGCTTATAAACATGTTTTAGTTTTGAGGGGGAAAAAACAAAGCTTAAAAAAATAAACGATAACGTCAATTATTGAATTAATTGTCGACGATTTTGATTGTAATCATGACGAGCCGACTAATCTTGGCAGCTCTAACAGCTATTCATGTAAATATGTAATTTGCTGCTGCTGTAAATTGGTGTAAAAGAATGCAAACTCCATCTCAAAGGAGTGGTGTACAGTCGCCATACATTAAGTAAACATAGACTAACATCCACACATTACCAAGGGTCGACATAACAAAAATAATATAAAATAATGAATATGATCTGTGAAAGTGTTTTTTTTAGCTACTTTTTCGACATGCTCTGTATTGATTTTTGCAGGATGGCTGTGATTTTAAAAATGCAGCAGAGTTCCAAAACACGTAAGTGTGATCAGATGGTGGTCATCTTCTTTGCTCGCCTTCCTCCCGAGTCTAACGTCTCACTGTTTCTGTCTTTTATTACAGGGAAAAGGACTTTGCAGAGGAACATGACAAGCATCTGCTGGAGAGGTTGGATCCAACGCCAGCGAGCGAGGCGCTGCGCCGCATTGCGGACGAGAGTGCCTCCACCCCCGCCGGGTGGCTGATGGGCCCTTTGTTCCAGTCCTTCAAGTCCAAGATGGCCAGCTTCACGGAAATAGTCATGAGTCCCACAAAGCTCTTCAAGGACAAAAACCTACCGGCTCCTGAACTTCAACCAGACGAGAATGACGAGTCATCGGGAGCCAACCGGGAGTCGCGGGAAAACGGCAGACAGGAAGAAAATGAGAACTCGTTCACTCTGTTACCACAACCTGGAAGTGACTCTATCCATTCTCGGAGATTATTTAGCACATCGCTTGACGGAATAGAATTCCATTTGCCATCAAGCCAGGAGGTCCCACTCTTAGAGGAGCCCACCGTGAAGCTAGCCGACGTTATTGAGGATGCAAAAACGTCAGCGCGGCAGAAAACGCGCCTGAGGAAGCCCGCCGTGGAAAAGATTACCACCATGTATTCCTGCAACGTCCAGCTGGAGCGTCTTCACGATGCCAGGCCTAACCACATAGACGGCGCTTGCCGTGAAACTAACTCTGATTTTGTGCAATCCAAAAGGATGCTAAACACCCAAGTCCGCGAAGAGAGGAAAAGACTGAAGTTGGACAACAAACGTAATGTAGCTAAACAGCCACCACTTAAACAGAAAGTCCCGTCTGCAGTTTCAGATGGACAGGAAGCGCTGAAACCTGCCGCCAAGTTTTGCAAAGTCAAGCGGAAAGTGGAAGGGGATGAGAAGAATGACTCCGGCAGGAAGGCCAAGCACACGACGGGCGACCTCGTCAGAAACCGCACGGCGCCCTCCGTACCCGTTCTGCCGCTCGGGAGCGCAAATGTCAAAGCGCGCAAACGCAAGTCGGTGGTCCCGACGCAGCCGGCCTCTTCTGCCCACCAGTCGGCGCCCGCGGAGATGGCTGCTCAAAGTGAGGGCGCCCCCAACCCGGGACGCGGCAGGCCCATTAAGAGACTCAAAAAGGCTCCCCGAGGTGAGGTTCAAGCACAAACCAAAAAGACTGAAGCTAAATGTGGAAAAGCTCAATTGTCGGCGGAACCACTTTACTTTGAAATGACTCCCTTTGAAGGTAACCAGTCAGAATGTACCGAGCCAAACCAAAATGGCGTTTCGGATGGCAGTGCCTCCAGGTTACGCAACGGAAGGGTTAACAGGAAGCAGCACAGAGGAGATTCCCAGGTCAGGAGGTCACGATTTGGTCGGACTCACGCGGACGACAGGACAGCCTCGGCCACCACGGAGGACCTCCCGTCACGTAGCGTCCAAAGCGCCTCGGCGGGCCGCTTGCTGCGCAGCTACTCGTGCCCGGAGATCCCCTCGCTCTTTGCCTCGCTCCCTCGCCAGCCGCCGCTCGCCTCGGTCCCGTCACGTGTCCACGGGGGCTCGCGCCGCACACGCCGCCACACGGTGGGCGGTTCGGAGATTGAGCGAGAGATCGCCCCCCTGTGCTTGCGCAAGGAGGTGTACCCGTCCAGACGCTCCTTCCTGTGCGACGGGCAGAACCTGCCGCCCGCCCTCTCGCCCGGCTCCTCGCTGTCGGCGCTGGCTTCCTGCTTCCTGTCCAGCCCGCTGGCCTTCCTGTCGGGGAGAGGAGCGGCGCCCGCCAGCCACACCGTGTCGAGCCATGCCGCCCCGTCATCTTCTTCTTCTTTGCCGATTCTCATGAAAACGGATACCTCATGTGGCACCCGAGACGCCTGCACCAGGTAAACAGCTAGCTTCTGTTTTTCTACTTCTTTCTCTTCCAGCCGCCCACCAATCAAATCAACTGTTTAAAAGAAACAAATAATGAAATAATAAATAAAAATAAATACAATGTAAAAAAATATATAGATAAAATTATTGCTAAATATTTTTAAATAAAATAGAATCATTATTACATTAAAAAATAAATTGTATTAGTACAGTGAAATTATAAAATATATTGTATTTAATTATAAATTAATAGCTACCAGCATTATAGTATTCTGGTATTTCTATTATTTTTTTTCTCACATCTTTTAACACAAAAGTTAGTCTTGTTTTTTTCTTTTTTAAATAAAATAAAAAGTTGATGAATAAATAAAATCAAAGAAATAAAACTGTTACACTGCATGGTAGGTTATTTGAAGACTCTAAATTGCACATAGGTGTGAATGTCAGTGGGAATTGTTGTTTGTTTATATGTGCATAAATAAAATAAGCCCTAATTTACCTAACATGATTAATAAAGTATGTTTTATATGAAGTATTTCTATTAAATCCATTACTGAAATGCAAAAATCATTTAAATACAAATTAATTATAAAATCCATCCATCCATTTTCTGAGCCGCTTCTCCTCACGAGGGTCGCGGGCTTTGCTGGAGCCTATCCTAGCTATCATCGGGCAGGAGGCGGGGTACACCCTGAACTGGTTGCCAGCCAATCGCAGGGCACATACAAACAAACAACCATTTGCAGTCACATTCACAACCAGGGGCAATTTAGAGTTGTCAATTAACCTACTATGCATGTTTTTGGAATGTGGGAGGAAACTGGAGTGCCCGATGAAAACCCACGCAGGCACGGGGAGAACATGCAAACTCCACACAGGCGGGGCCGGGGATTAAACCCTGGACCTCAGAACTCTGAGGCAGACGCTCTAACCAGTCGCCCATGAAAAGATAATGAATAAATGTACGTGCTTTGTAGCAAAATGTATGTTTTATTTTTTTATTTTTTTTTTTTATTCTTCTTCTGCTGCGGTTCAAATTGCGGTGTTCCTCGATAGCGCGATCCTGCTGGCGGGCGAGACTGACGGCATAGCGCCGAGTGAGGAGGAGGACGAGGACGCCGGCTCCTCCAGTCACGAGTTTGACGAAGCGGCGGCAGCACTGAGAGAAGAGAAGTCTCTGTCAGACTCTGAGCTCAAGGTAGGTATCGCCGCCGCCATCTTGGTCAGGGTGTCCCGGTGCCGCTAATGGTCGCACACACGCTATCGCCCTCGCAGACTGCGCAGAAACACGAGCAGCGCGGTAAGGTGTCATCCATCCGCATCCGGAGGGCGCTGCCCAAACCTCAGAACAACCTGACGCCCATGGGGCTCCCCAAAGCCGTCAGGTGGGTAACGCACATGTGCTGCCGTGATGTGATTAATTTCCCTTTTTTTATTCTTTTTTTGACAGGCTGAAGAAGAAGCAGTTCAGTTTGGAGGAAATTTACACCAACAAGAACTTTTGCAAACCACCCGAAAGGTGAGCACAAACATTACAAAATAAATAAAAATAATAATTTAAATACTAGTGCGTCTTTCCCAATGCATTTTATCCATTTTGTAATGGTTGTCGTGCATTGACCATTTTGACTTTTTGACTCAAAATTATTGACAGTTGTGCTTGCCTTGCTTTTTATGGCATCACATCTCCTTACATGAGCACACTTCAATTTAGTCAATAATATAATGACTAACACAGTGTCACTGAAATGAAAACCACAAGACCACGTGGCTTAACGGCCGACGTGCTTTTTTGTGCTTCAGCCGGCTGGAGACCGTCTTCGAGGTGCCGCTCAGCCGCCGCGACGGCTCAGAGTCTCGCTTCGGCCAGCGCCGCCTCAAGCGCTTCCTGGAGTTCCTCGAGGTGGGCGAGGCCCGGAAGCCCAAGAAGGTACTGGGCGGGGGCGGCGGCAAATCGGGGGCCACGTCGTCCCGCACGAGACGGGGGGGCTTCGCCAAGGATGACGCCGTCGCGTCCCTCCTGCCGCTGCCCGACCCCGACTCTCTTCTGTGCGCCAAACTGAAGCAGCTCGACTTGTGGCTCATCCGCGACCAGGTGGATTCTGCGTGTTGACTTTCCATCTGTTCCCTGAATGAGTCGTCTGCACGGGAAAACTTGGCACCCATGTTCATTTGTTATGGTTACCACACGAGGACAATAATAATGGCAGCTTTTATTTATTACTTTGCAACTTAGTCACGTGTCGCAGTTGTTTGTGTGTGTTGTTGTTGCCCAGTTGAACGAGGCAGCCTTAAACACACCCTCAGTGTTCTTTTTTGTATCTAAGTGTCAGTTTTTTTGTTTTTTTTTAAAAGCGTTTATTACATCAAAGTCTTTTTAAAAAGCACACCAAGCATTGAATATAGTAAGAACGCCACTTTTTTTTTTTGTTACCGTGGTGGCTAATTTATTAACTTTCCTACAGGCTTGGGTATTGAATATTCATGTGTCGAGGAGTTGTCATGTATAACTGTTGTATACTTGGTTTTATACATAATGATTTACAAGTGTCTCTGTCGTGGGAAATAAATATCAGCTTATAAGAGTGTCCTGTAGGAGTCCTGTGTTTCCTGTCAGCGTCCCGACGACTTTTGTCTCCTCCACCGGCCTCCTCAGTCTCGCAGCGTGACCACGTACGAGAAGAGCGCCATGAGCAGCGGTGTCAGGGCCAGGATGGCGAGCCACGTGGCGATGGAGATGATGCCCAGCCTTTTGGCCCGCTGCGAAAACCTGGCGGACGCCTCTCGGTCCGGCTCCTCCTCAGCCTGTCGTGAAAAAAGAACACCGCATGTTTACGTATTGTCTTTACGCAACACCACAAAACATTTGAATAAAAGTGACACCCCGGGGAGCTGTTCCAGACCTACCCGCGATATCTGAAAATCTGTGTGATGTATATTTTTTCATAGTATTATCCATCCTACACACTTTAAACACATTTTAAAAAATTAAAACAGCTTTTAAACACATTGTAAATATATGAACACGTACTGAAATGTGTAGAAACTATTGTTTGTATTGTAGTGTCTACATGTGTGTGCCTTTAAGAGGCGGGGCCTTGTGTGGTAGCATGTGATGTCGTGTGAGTGTCTCGGTGAGAGCTGTGGGCGACAGCAGCTTCTGCATGAGTGTCCGGCTGAAAAGTGCATGGAAGACGGCAGCTCTCCTTTCCCACATACAAGGGCATTACAGTCGGTAAAAATCCATAAAAAAAAGATTACTTGGAAAAAGAAAAATGTGATGACCCGCAATATAGCCAGGGAACACTGTCAAACAACATGATTCAAAGGTACACTCAGTTTAAATTTGAGGTTTATCCACACTAAATCTGGCTTTTACCATTTGAACCACAGACACTATGCAAAAAACCTTATTTGGTTTTATGTAATCAAAAATCATAAACTTGCATTATGATTGAGACCAAAACAAATATTAATCAGTCATATCTACTAATTGTGTGAACCTTATCCACATAAGAGATTATAAAATACACAAATAACAGGTGTAATGAATGGTCTACTGACAATCTCTCAGGGAAATGTAAAAATTGTGGCCCCCCAAAAAAATCAAGAGAATGTTTGTGTTTATTCACAAAAGTTCAATACTTTATATGGTTATTGAAACAGTTTTTTGTTTTTTTAATCTTTTGATAAAAATTGTACTTCCACTGTTAATTTTAATGATTTTCCTAGACTGCCAATGCCCTCATTATCAATGACTTAAATTATACATATATTTTTATACATTTCAATTTGTTTTTGACATTTTTCCTTTTTTTTATTTGGCACTCAAAACTTATTTTGATGATTTTTTTTTCAAGTTTATTATTCTACAGTATTTTTTTTCAATTAACACTTTTCCCATAGCACAAATGTCTTGGAGTTTATTTTGTTTTTAGAAATAGTTTTTTTTTTTTTATTTAGTAAATGACATTTGTTTTTTGAAATTAAATAAATCACATTAATTTTACGTGGCACGGGTGTAAAACTGGTTAGCACATCTGCCTCACAGTTCTGGGGATCGGAGTTCAAATCCCGGTCTTGCCTGTGTGGCGTTTGCATGTTCTCCCAGTGCCTGCATGGGTTTCCTCCCATATCTCCAAAACATGCGTGGTAGGTTAATTGAGCACTCTAAATTGTCCATAGGTGTGAATGTTTGTTTCTATGTGCCGTGCGATTGGCTGTCGACCAGTTCAGGTTGCACCCCGCCTCTGGCCCGAAGATAGCTGGGATAGGCTCCGTGAGCTTGTGAGGATAAGCTTTACCCATACCCGTTCGTTTACCTGCAGTACGAGAGATTTACTTCGAATGTAAAGTACATTGCAGAAAACACATCACCGATAAATAAATACTAACCTCCCCCATTTTTCTAATTCAATTTTCGTTTTCATGTTTTTCCTTCTTATTCATGTATTGATTTACAAATATTGTCCTTATCTGCATGTATGTACCTTGACTGAGTTGATGAGCGCTTTGATTCCGATGCAGGAGATGCCGCAGATGATGCTGCAGATGGCCAGCCTCCTGTGATGCTTGTCGCCGCAGCACGCCGCCGCACCGCTGCCGTTCTTTGCCGCCGTCGTGAGGCCATTCTGCGGTTCCGCCGATCCAGGCACCATGTTGAGCGGCGTCTCCTCGTCCACTTTGATGCTGGTGTGAGGTGAGTGGGACATGTCTGCGACAAGAAGATAAAAGGTATTGACATTTATTGGCTTTAACTTTTGTTCCCGACTGATGAGCTTTGTGAGTCTAGATGAAGACACGTTACGAAAGTGAGGTCACCTACATAGAGCTTCACACGGATCCTGTACATCTGGCGCATTAGAGTTGCAAAACAGACTTTTATACAGATTCTGGATTCTGTGTGAAAAGCACAGCAAAAAGTTACTCTTTTTCAAGGTGTGGCCTTCAGGGACAGTCCGAAATCGAACAACTTATCTATTTGTCCGTCCGTCTGTCCAAATCTGTTGCTTTCTTCAGAGATACAGTGGGCACAGAAAGTATTCAGACCCCCTTAAAAATGTTACTCTTTTTTTTATATTGCAGGCATTTGCTAAAATCATTTCAGTTAATTTCCCCCACATTAATGTACACACATCACCCCATATTGACAGAAAAAAAACAGAATTGTTGAAATTGTGCAGATTTATTAAAAAAGAAAAACTGAAATATCGCACAGCCATAAGTATTCAGACCCTTTGCTCAGTATTCAGGAGAAGCGCCCTTTTGAGCTAACAGCCATGAGTCTTCTTATGAATAATGCAACAAGTTTTTCACACCTGGATTTGGGAATCATCTGCTATTCCTCCTTGCAGATCCTCTCCAGTGCTGTCAGGTTGGATGGTGAATGTTGGTGGGCAGCCATTTTAAAGTCTTTCCAGAGATGCTCAATTGGGTTTAAGTCAGGGCTCTGGCTGCGCCAGTCAAAAACAGTCACGGAGTTGTTCTGAAGCCACTCCTTCGGTATTTTAGCTGTGTGCTTGGCGTCATTTTCTTTTTTTTGAAGGTGAACCTTGGGCCCAGTCTGAGGTCCTGAGCATTCTGGAGAAGGTTTTCATCCAGGATATCCCCGTACTTGGCCACATTCATCTTTCCTTTGATTGCAAACAGTTGTCCTGTCCCTGCAGCTGGAAAACACTCCCACAGCATGATGCTGCCACCACCATGCTTCACTGTTGGGACTGTATTGGACAGGTGATGAGCAGTGCCTGGTTCCTTAGGAACCTTAAGTGCAGCAGAATTTTTTTTGTAACCTTGACCAGATCAGTGCCTTGCCACAATTCTGTCTCTGGGCTCTTCAGGCAGTTCCTTTGACCTCATGATTCTCATTTGCTCTGACATGCACTGTGAGCTGTAAGGTCTTATATAGACAGCTGTGTGGCTTTCCTAATCAACGCCAATCAGTATAATCAAACACAGCTGGACTCCAATGAAGGTGTTGAACCATTTTAAGGCTGATCAGAAGAAATGGACAGCACCCGAGTTAAATATATGAGTGTCACAGCAAAGGGTCTGAATACTTATGACTGTGTGATATTTCAGTTTTTCTTTTTTAATAAATCAGCAAACATTTCAACAATTACCTTTTTTTCTGTCAATATGCGGTGCTGTGTGTACATTAATGAGGAAAAAAATGAAATTAAATAATTTTAACAAATGGCTGCAATATAACAAAGAGTGAAAAATTTAAGGGGGTCTGAAAACTTTCCGTACCCACTGTAGTCAGAAATCTAAGCTTTCCTCAAACAACTGAGTTATTGTTCCACATTTTTAAATGTATCGTCTCTCTGTCTGTCCATCTGTCTATCGAGCTACTGTATGTAGCTATGTACAGTATTTAAGTCAGGTGTTGCCTTAATAGACAGTCTGGAATCCTAGTTTACCTCACATAACTGATCTACTAAATAGATATCTGTCTCTCTGTCTGTCAATCGATTGAATCAAGTGAGGTGTTGCCTTCAGACACAGTCGGAAGTCCTGGCTTACCTCCTACAATTGATCTGCTAACTAAATTATTTGTCCATCCAACTGATTAAAGTGTTGCTGTGTCTCGATCTGTCACCTCGGACCAGAGGATGCCCCCTTGGTTGGGCCGCAGGAGGGGCCTCAGCCCGTTCAGTACCCTGGACAGTTCTCTCCGGCGGATGGTAGGCTGCTGGTAGACTGCAGGCTAGGTGTTCTTAGTTCGGCTAATATTTTAAAGTTTGCGGGAAGCAAAACTAGAATAAGACTTGAATGGCCAGATGAAAAAACCCAACAGACAACGTCTTGAGCTGTTCACAGCAAGTTTATTCAAAGCTTTGAACAAATCAAGCAATTGCCAACATGACAAAAACGGAATAAGCAAACATCACAATACGTTTGCCTGAAATACCCTCTCTCTGGGACTCGCCCATGCTCTTTTTGAGCACAACCCTTAGTCCTGATTGGCTAGACTGGGTTTTTAATGTGATTATAACAAGGCTTGATATTTATGTTATTCAAATTTTGTTTTATAATCTTGGCGATGACATTCATCTTTTTCCGCCCGTGGTGGCGCCGTTGGCTTTTTAACTCAGGCCTTGCTGAAGGCTACCAGTTTCGACTTTCGTAAAACATATGTGTCATTCAAGATTGTACCAAATTAGGCCTGCACCACACATGGAAGCAGTTTGACGGAGACTAACTGGCATCTTGTCCTCTACTTTCATCTTGCAGTTGTTTTGGTCATTTTAGAATGCTCACACCTGACTGAAGTCAGCAAGACGCAGTGTGGGGAGATATATGTGTCAAAATTTGCACAGGTGATTTTCAAATCCACAAATATATCCGTGATTCACACGTTATTTGTGGATTTGAAAATCACCTGTACAAATAATTTTGACACATATCTCTCCCCATAATGGCCTCCGGCCTTTTTAATTACAGCCTGTGTAGAGGCCTGCGTGTTCAGTCTTCAGAGTTACAAGATAATTAGGCATAGGAAGACACAGCATAATATTAATACTTTATAACCTTAATACTCCACAGTGCTGCCTTCAGAGACAGTCTGAAATCATAAGTTCTGTCGTATATATAAAGTGTTGCACATGTATAAATTTCTCAGTACATTTGTCTATGCATTGAATGTCAAGTGTTGCCTTCAGGGACAAGCTCGAATCCTAAATTTCCCCACACAACTTATTTACAAAAGTAATTATCCATATATCCATCTATGTATCTACTGTATGTCCGTCTATCTACTGAATCTAGCTTCGTAATTAAGTAAGGCCTTGCCTTCTGGGGCTGTCCGAAAGCACAACTTTCCTCATATCTATCATCTAAGTGTTACAAAACAGCCAAATCTGAATTGATTTGTCTGTCTAACCCTAACCCTATACTTAATGTCAGGTGTTGCCTTTGAGGACAGTTTGGAATCCTAGGTTTCCTCATACAACTTATCTGCTCACTAAATTATTTGTTTGTCTGTCTGTACTGCTACTGTATCTAGCTATGTAGGTTAGATGTTGCCTTCACGGACAGTCCGAAAATGCACAACTGAGGAATTGTTCTTAATGTCAAATCTTGTATCTATCTGTCTGTCTGTCCTTCCGTCCGTCCGTCCAATTCACTTGTCACCTCCAAAAGTGGCCACCCACCACACTTGTCCTGGCATGTGAACGCCACCGACGAGTCAGAGCACGTTCGCAGAGTCACACGGCAACTTCTCTTTTGCTGACTATTTCAACACCGAATCCGAAAGTAGAATGGCGCAATCGGCCTTAAATCTTCACAGTTTGGAAAACAAAAAGAAACAAAAAAAAAGCCTGACAAACCAGTTTGAATTCGCTTTGACTCATGTTGCTTTCAGGGACAATCGCAAATAATAGCTTTCATCGCACAACTGAGCGATTGTAGCAAATGTCTAAATCTGTGTTGATCTGACCCCATAACATCTTTGAACTCTGACCTTTAATGTCAGGTGTTGCCTTCAGGGACAGTCTGAAATTGTAGCTTCTTTTTCACAACTGACTTCGAAATGTTCTTGGATCTCTGTCTGTTTGTCTATTTACACTGTATGTTAGAGCATATGTCACGTGCTGCCTTTAGGGAAAGTCTGTGAAACTAAATTCAACTCAACAATTCAACTAAACTGTCCATCCGTACGTCCATCTCAGGTGTTGCCTCCAGGGACAGTCAGAAATCATAGCTTTCATAGTTCAGAATGTCCTAAATGTGTATAAATGTGTATCTGTCCATCTGCCCATCTATCTATGTACTGTATCTGTGTGCATGTGAGTGGCGCAATCTGTCTTAAATGTTCCCAGATTGAAAAATAAATACATAAAAAAAGGAAATTCCTGACCTACCAGTTCAGATTCCTTTCAACTAGTGCGTTTATGGTACAGAAAATAACAACAAAGTCAAACTCCCCTCCGAGCTTGACTGCGGGTGCCAAAGTACTTGAGTAACATGTAGTAGTGCACGGGCCTCTTAATCATTTGTTCTTCACGCTTTCTTTCTCACCCAAAATGGCTAACAGCAATAAATCAATCATTCTTACTTTAAAGCCGTTGTGGTCGTGTCCTCCTCCGTTTTGTCGTCTTGCTTCCTCGTTTTGATGAGTTATTTATTTTTTATTTTTTGTCAGTGCGATTCCAGTTTAAGGCCTCCTCTGGTGGTCATGTTGAAAAGAAGTCAAATGATGTAAAGTTGAAGTTGTTGTGTTAGTGGACTGAAACTGCCACGCCCATGTAATGTTCAGGATCTCGCCTTCCTACACACACACACACGAATACACACACACGCACATGCACACACCCACGTATGTATGATTTGTCCATGTGCTTCCTCTTGGGCCCCAGAGGTCGAAGGAGCCACGGCCAAGGTGTGTCGCGGCTCTAAATACCACCTCAGGGTGAATCACATTCCAGTCGGCTTCATTTTGGAGTAAACACACACGCACACACGCAGACACACACACACACACACACACACACACACAGACACATACACGAACTTACTTTTGTCTGTAATTGGACACATTTTTTTCTGCTGTTTCTTAAAGTCTTTCTATGTCTTGAGGTACAAGTGCCTTGAATTGCGATGTTTTGACGCTACGAGCCGTCGTTTGGCCGATTTTTCGTCTTGAGATACGAGCAAAAATTCGAGATACGGGTGTGCTTCAGACCCCCACCGCTAGATGGCGAAAGCCGATTTCACAAATTCCAGCCACCATCAATTCACATTGGTTTCCTTGCAGTGGAAGGACGACATCAGGTTGGTGGCAGTAATGAGCCATTAAGCTGGTTTCCCAACCGCCAGTTGGCAAACCAGCTTTAATTTGTACACAGGAGAACACGAAAGGACAATTAGACAATGCATTACATCTATCCAATTAACTGGAGAATTCACTTTATTGTTCAGAAAATTATCATTTATTTACTGCAAAGGATGTATCTTTGTTCATCTATCTATGCCAGCGACGTATTGTGACAGGCAGTCCAATTTGTCTTCCATTAGATGGCATAAGGTTCAATTAACCTGTGTATCCACTTTTTGTCATTCATTGAACAGAATAATAGCGTTGCGTTCAATTAAACAGGCCCTGATTTAAATAAGTTAATGTGAGTCAGTACATTTGTGAGTAAGTTGCGACGAGAGCATCATTATTTTAGTAGAGAAACGTGTGACATCTTTTTGCTCAAATAAAGTTAGGAAACACTGTATTAATGCGTGTGTCTCTGTGTGTGTGCGTGTGGAAACACTAAAACCTCAATATGTATTTTTTTTAATGTGATGACTAAATGTTTACTCCTTATATGTTTAGAATGGTAAACAACAAAGTATGTATTTATCAAAAGTTTTCGTGTGTGTTGACAACTATCAGTGTATGTAACAATGTTACTGTCATGATAAATACTCAAATTTATACGTGCTTAATTGTTTCCAAATGTGTGAATGATGAAGGGTATTGACTGTAGTTCAGATCTGCCACGTCCAATATGGCTGACGGGCTGACGAATGTTATTAAATAGAGTGGGGAAAAACAGACCGGCTGGTGACTCTACGCCCACTACGTTTCTTCTTCTTCGGATGCTCGATTGGTCCCTCCAGCCCCTTGATTGCAGCGCCCCTCAGCGTTGAAGGTAAGAAGTGCAAGTACAGTACAGAATAAACTTAATGTTCGTGTAAAATGTTGCAAGTCAAAACGGTCTTCGAACATGGCTTTCTCAGATGACGGATATAGGACAACTATTAATTCATTAAAAAATATTATAGGGGGCACCCGGATTTGAACCGGGGACCTCTTGATCTGCAGTCAAATGCTCTACCACTGAGCTATACCCCCACAACGTTATTCAATTTTAGACGAAAATAATATATAGTTTTTAGTTCTTTTTGTGGCGAGTTTTTTCACAATTTTGTTTAAGTTGTAAAAATTACAGGAAAAAATTTAATAAAAGCAGTACTTTAAAAGAACGTTCTATAAGTTGCATAAAAAAATAGCAAAGTTTGAGGAAAATTCGTAATTTTTTTTTTTTTAAATGTGATATAAAAAGAGTCTTTTTTTAAATGTTCACCCAATTGTTTTTCGGAAACCAGATATCTATTTTTGTAGAAAAAAAATGTATTTGCAAAAAAATCTGATTTTTGAGAAAAAAATTGGTCATTCGAACGCAGGATTATAAATGCATTTATTGAAAAAGTCATCATACATTCAATTTCTTGCGCCTATTGAAACTGATTATATTTGTTGTTTGACAGTTTCCACCCTCTTCACTCTTAATAATTGCTTGAACATTCGGTGTTTTAGCACTCCAGCATATACATCCACGGTGAAAAAGAACAAATCTAATCCCATGAAAATTGATCTCTGGTCCAATTTAAACATTAAATTGTGGATTTTATAGCAAAGCTAAATGAAAATATGAGTTGAAAATCATGACACCACTACTTGGTTTTCTCGCAGCACAACAACAGCAAATCCACTCACTCTTTTTAAACTCTTTACTACATGTGACATGGACAGCATTCCTCTACAAAGATTACATTTGTCTAAAACAGGGGTGTCAAACTCATTTTTGATCGCAGTTATGGTTCCACTCGGAGGGCCGTTCTGGCTGCAAACCCATATGATTGCCTCATATTATTACATATACACAAATTAATGGATAATTACTGTTGAAATCAGAAGCCAGAAAAAACTGTTTGTTCAACTACAGTATGAATCAATGTTATTTTGAAAGTGGGGTTGGTAACAAAAAAATGCTTGCAATATCAACATTTTTAAAAGTGAAGCCGATTTGCAATTTTGGTATTTTAGCGAGAAACACAAAGTCGATGCACACTCTCGCGGGCCACATAAAATGACGTGGCGGGCCGGATCTGGTCCCCGGGCCACCAGTTAGACACTTGTGGTCTAAAAGGAGTATTAGGGCTGCACTGAAAAAGAAAAAAAATAGGGGAAAAGATGTTAAAAAACGTTTTAGATTTCAGAGAAGAAAAATCTTATTCTTTGGAGAAAAATGTGAAAAGGTTTTATTATTTTGAGAAAAATTATTTTCTTTTTTGGGCGAGGGGTAAAAAAAGGTGGGGGGTAAAGTTGGTATATAAAAAAAAAAATGTGTTTACTGTTTTTTTAAGTTGGTATTTTCTGAGAAAAAAAAGTTGGGTATTTTTGAGAGATAAAATGTTATAAACGAAAAAAGTCATTTTTTTCTTTTTCTCTTTAAAAAATAAAATTTTAAGAAAAAGTTGGATATTATCAACGAAAGAGTCTATATAATCTTTACGAACCAAGTTGTAAATCTTTGAGGAAAAAGTTGGTAGTTTTTTCACAAAATATAGTAAAACATTGTATATTCCAGAGAAAAAAGTATTTTTTAAGTATTTGGTTTTTCAGAAAAAAAGTTTAATATTTTCTTGAAAAAAGTCTACATTTCAAGGGAGAAGACATTTTATCAAGAAAAAGTTATATATATTTTTTAGAAAGAATGCTGTGTTTTCTTCAAGGAAAAAGTTTGATTATTATATTGCTTTTTTAAAAAGTTGTCCAAAAGTTGTCAATTTCAGAGACTAAAAAAGTATTTTTTTTAAAATAGTTTGTATTTTCCAAGGTAATTTTTTTTTTTTGAAGGAAATGTTTTTTTTTTTTTTTTTTTTAGAAAAAGTCTATTTTTTCAGAAGAAACGGGTTATACATTTTAAAGGGAAGCAGTTAGTAATTATTTAAAGAAAAAATAATGTTTTGGAAAAAAGTTAGTATTTATTCAGTGAAAAAAGTAGTTTTTCTTTTAAAATTGTATATTTTCTTAAAAAATATATATTTTATGAGAGAGAATTCATTGTTTTCCAAAAGGTTTTGTGTATTTTTGAAAAAAAAAATATCACAAGGAGCATGTAGTATATTTAAAGAAAAGTTAAAAGTTAAAAATGTTCTATATTTTCGAGAAAAAAAGTAGGGTTTTTTTTTCGTGAAAAAGTTGTCAAAAAGTTGTAAAGTTCAGAGAAAAAAATAGTATTTTTCAAGCAAAAGATTTGGATTTTTTGAGAGGCCAATTTTTTCAAAAATATGTATTTTTGAGGGGAAAAAATGCAAGTTGTGTATGGTGTTTCAGAGAAAATAATTTTTATTTTTTTCAAGAAAGGTCATTTTTTTCTGAGAAAAAAGTCATATTTTCAGTAAAAAGGAATATTTTATTGGGGGAAAAAAAGTCATTTTAAAAGAACATAAAATTGATTTCTGAGAAAAAAGTCTTATATTTTCTGAGAAAATTTTACCATTTTACAGGAATAACATCTGTGATAGGGAAAAAAAAATCATGTGAAAAATAAAATATTAATTTGTATTGTTGCAGTGTAATTATGTATTATTCTTTTGAGTGTGGTGCTAATACTCCTTTGTAAAAAAATGTGCAAAACATGTTAATGGAACGTGATGGCACGGTGCCGACTGGTTAGGCCACCTGCCTTACAGTTCTGAGGACCCAGGCTCAAATCCGGCCTCGCATGTATGGAGTTTGCATGTTCTCCCCGTGCCTGGGTGGGTTTTCTCCGGGTACGCCGGTTTCCTCCCACATCCCAAAAACATGCATGGTAGGTTAATTGACAACTCTAAATTGCCCGTAGGTGTGAATGTGAGTGCGAATGGTTGTTTGTTTCTATGTGCCCTGCGATTGGCTGGCGACCAGTTCAGGGTGACCCCGCCTCTCGCCCAAAGATAGCTGGGATAGGCTCCGGAAACGCCCGCGACCCTAGTGAGGATAAACGGTACAGAAAGTGGATGGATTGATGGATGTTAATGCAAAGTAAAAGTGTATCAAGTGTTCTTTTCCCTTTCAAAGCGCCTCCAGCATATGTACAGTACATCTCTTTGCTCTTTTCTTCAACATCAACATTTTTTCAAAACATTCTTTTTGTTTTCTCGTGTGCGAACGTGGATCTGTGCGTGTGCGTGTGCGTGTGTGTGTGTGTGTGTGTGTGTGTGTGGAGGGAGGGGCAAAGTGCTGCACAGCAGCGAGAGGGGGCGCTGTGGAGTCTCGAAGACCAGTGAGGTGGAAAGGAACCTGGTCAAGATGGCGGGACATTTCAAGTTTGGAACATATTCCAACATGTGTGAGGGACACGCTGAAAAGACAGAAAAAGAGACAATTAAGTGGCAACATTTTACGAGACTAAAGTCGCAATGTCAGGAGAGAAAATTATGACTTTATTCTTCCCATTGCAGAATTTTTTCAACGTACACAATTTAACCAGGTTTATGTATAGTAATTGCATTGTTTTCCCTCTAATAAACTACAACATTATCTCAAAATATTTGAAACTTTTTCCATGTACTTTTTTCCCTTCTATTTCAGCACATTTCTCCACAATTTTGATGTTATTCTGTTAACCTTTTGTTATGAAATTCTGTAACAGTATAACTTTTCCCATGTGATATTGCCATTTTTTATTCTGCTGAAACAGAATTTCTCTCACGAAATTCCATTCCTTTATCTTGCAATGTTTCAACTTTTTCAATAATTTTCACTTTATTCTTCTCACGTCCAACTTTTTTTAAAAAACATAATTTTAAACTTTTTATTGTGAAATTGCATTTTTTTCTCTCTCATAAAATGACAACTTTATCCCCCAAATTTCAATGTTACGCTCACAATGATGACATTTTTCACATACAAATTTCCTTAAATATTTCAACTTTTTTCAACGATTTTGATTTTATTGTTCTCACTGCAAAACGTATTTTTTATTTTTATTTTTTACATACGTCACATTTTAAACTGTTTATGAGCATTCACCTTCTAGCTTCCGGGGCTCCCCGGCAGGACGGGGTCCGAGACGTGCCTCTGGATCTCCGGCGCTTCCGAGGAGACCTCCAGGTGCTCGGGGAGCGACGGGAAGCGCTGGGCGGTGCCCAGCGTGCCCGGGGCCTCGGGCTGCGGCGGCGTCAGGGAAATGGTGTCGTCAGAGGCGGCCGTCACGTGGATCCCGCTGGACAGCGAGTCCTTGGACTTGGACTCGGACTCTGGACTCTAGGACGGGAAGTGGGACACGTTGGACACGCCTGTAGTCATGTCGGTGTGTGTGTGTGTGTGATACTTTACCCTTATTCTCGTAATTTCAACTTTATGATGTTTTCATTGTTATATTATGACTTTTTTTCCACGGTAAATTTGTAACTTTTTCTAGTCATACTACCAAAATGTTTGCGTTACGCTATGATGACTTTCTTTCTCTCTGAAAACTCTTTCTGGGAGCATTTCAGTTTTATTTTCATAATTGTAACTTTAAAAAAAATGTATAATTATGACCTTTTTTCAACTATTTTAATTTTGCTCTCGTAAAATTGATCTTTTCCTTGTAAAAATTAATCTTCATCTCAGATTATTTCAACTTTTTCAAAAATTTCGACTTTATTCTCATAAATTGATAACTTTTTTTTCGCATAAAATTGCGATTTAATCACGTTAAATGTTTTTTTTTTTTACATACAATTTCCAACGTTATCTCTTAATTCTGTTGTAATTACAACTTTTTGTGAATTTTAAATGTATTCTTTGATCACCTCAACTTTACTATATTTATTACTCTCCTGGTAAAATGACATATTCATTTCATAACATTTCACATAACAGTACAACTTTTTTTCCCCCTTAAGAAATTGCAACTTTTTACTAAATTATTGCAATTAAATTCTTGCAGTATCATTTTATCGCAAAATTCCAACCCTATCTCATAATATTTAGTGTCATAATAACGACCTTTTGTGTATTTCGACTTCATCTTTTCCCCACATATAATTTCCTTTTCACAACTTTGTTATTGTCAGATAACTTTATTCTCATAAAATTACAACTTTATTATCATAACAGTCCTAGCTTTTCACGCGAAATTGTGATTTATTCATCCATCCATCCATTTTTTGTACCGCTGCACTGGAGCCGATGCCAGGTATCTTCGGGCGAGAAGCGGGGTACACCCTGAACTGGTCACCCAACTTTATGTCCTAATATTGTCCTAATCACAGCTTTTCATGAATTCAAACTTTATTGATTGATCACTATTTATGATTTTTTTTTTCAGTTTTTTTTTTCTTTCCGGGAAAAATAACAACTTTATTTCATAATATTTGAACATTAGTCTTGTTATTACTAAGGACTATGATCTTTCTCGCAACTTGATTGTTGTCAGATTGACTTCTTCCTTGTAAGATTTGAACTTTTGTCTCAAAATATTTAAACCCTTTTTCACCAAGTTGGGCACACTGGGACTCACGCAAGCAGTCGTCGTGTGCGCGTACCTGCAGCAGCGAGGCGGCGCTGTCCGTCATGGGAGGGACGGCGCGGAGGGCGGGCGGCGCCGGGGCGCCGTACAGGGCGGCGGCGGCGGCGGGGGGCAGGGGGCCGGGCGACACGGCGCTGTAGGCGGGCGGCACCGGCGCCATCTGACGCTGCAGGAGCTGCAGGATGACGGTGATGTCCGCCGTCATTCGGCTCTCCAGCCTGCGGCGAGAACAAAGAGACGAGCAGTGGAACCGGTCGCCATTTGGCGCCATCTAGTGGCATGTTTGTAGAACTGAGGGGAGGAGCTTCATATAGAGACAAAAAGTGCTTTCGGTGCTTTGGTGTCATAGTTCAGGATGTATTTAGGATTTCAACTATAATTATACATTTTTGGGCGGGATTTTTGCTATTCTCAGTGGACACTATTCACTTGTGGACAGCAAGGGTTTCATGTATTATGAACTCTTAAAACGGATGAATTAGCTGTAAATTGTAATCATAGAAATGATTAAAAAAACATAAATTAAATGTGCTGCTCGAATTTAGTCTATATATTGAGTTTCACTATTTAATTACCACTTGTGAAATAAAGTACATTTTACACACTACTCCAATTTATAGAGATGCACATGTATACGGAAAATTACAATTTAGAAAATGAGCAATATGAGACAAATATGCCTTAGAGGTCACAAATTGTTTTCTGATGGCAACAGTTTGACCCTAGAATTGATTAACTCTATAAAGTACTACAATTATTTTTATTAAAAGTAATGAATCGTTATGTTGAGAAATTTTTAACTACCAATGAACGAAATGTTAAGCATACATATTGAAACTCAAACGAATGCCTTTGTGGGCCACGTGATTCGTGCGCTACCTTCAGTAGAAAGCGAAAGTAAAACATGACGCATCCTGTCAACAATAATTGCTTTTGCGCTTAACAAATACCTTATTTTTAAAAAGTATTGTTATTTTAATATGACGAAGTTGGGTTTGGAACTTTGTAATAAATCTATTTTGTAAGATTAAAACAATAGCCTGTAATGAGCTTCCAAATAGAAGGTTTCCTACGGTCCACTAGAGGTCGCTGTCCAGCCGACTCGCTTAAAAAAAGAAAATTACGCTTTATTATTATTATTATCATTATTTTTAAAAAATGATTTAAGTGTTCAGGCTTGTTTTCCCCATTTTTACCCCCTTTTTCTCCCTTTCAAGTTAGGATGAATGAATAAAGGTACATTTGCAGGTTAAGTCCAGCAGAAGGGGGTATAGCTCAGTGGTAGAGCATTTGACTGCAGATCAAGAGGTCCCCGGTTCAAATCCGGGTGCCCCCTTCCAGCGATTTTTATTTTTACATTAATTCATGATGTTGTCATAACGCCATCATCCAACATTTTGCAATATCAAGTCCCACCGGTTTAACTGAGACTGCAGCACTTCCAATCTGGACCCGAGCTCGCTAGGCCGGTCCTCGGGACAGGGGCCGGGCTGGAAGCCGGCGGTCCTGGCCGCGCACGACGAGCGTCGCTGGGCCTCGGAGTACTGGCTGGCCCGGCGGTCCGGCCAGTAGCCGTAAAGGCCCGACATGCTGACCGGAACCGCTGCTGTCAAGACAATTGCACCACATCATCTTCAACTTTGCAATTGACGACAGTTTAATACCTGATCTGGATGAAGTTGTTGTTCATTTCTTTCAGTCCTTGGTTATAAATTCAAATAAATAAAATGTTTTTAATATTGTACTAAATTATTTTAGACTAAAATATAAAAACTAAAAATATAACAAAAATAAATGAAATAAATATAATTTGTATTTATGTTCACACTTTTTAGCAAGGTACAGTAGCTAAAATAATTAAATACAATTTAAAAAATGACTGAAAAGCTTACATTTAAAAAAAAAATGAAATAGTAAAAATAACATTTTAAATCAACTAAAAAAAATTAAGAACATTTATATTAAAGTTCTATTTTGACTATTGAGCTAAATAGTACAGTAAACATGAGCTAAAAGCATTAAAAACAACTTGTTTTATTTGATTAAATATTTTATACAGCTAAAATGTAGCTATGAAAATACAATACAACTATAATTTAGTAAATTAATAAATAAATAAGAAATACAAATTTAGCTTGCAATTTACAATAACCAAAATAAACGAATAGTGTCAAATTATAGGAAAACTTAAATATATTGGAGCTAAAATAAAATACTAAATTACAATTAAAAAACAAAAGCAATCATCCATACATAACAGTAGCTAAACTAAAATAAATATTGTCTTTAAAGTGCTGTTTGTCTAGTCAGCGAAAAGAGAGCTCAATAAATTACATGAAATTAAATAACATGGAATAAAATAAAATGAAAATCAATTACATTTGTGTTTAAGGGTTGTTGTGACCGCAGAGCTAAAACTTGGAAGCAAAAAATGCATCGTATGGGAATTAATTATGGTGAAAGAAAATGATATTTTAAGGGTGTTTGATAATGTATATATTTGAAATGATAAGACAAGTGCGACAAATGTTATCCAAATGGTACTACATTCTAATAAGGTTTTTAAATGTAGCATTTTCAAACTTTCCACATCTTTCACGTGCAAACTCAGAAGCAGGTAGGTAAGGAAATGCTCAAATTTGAGCCCATTTCCACGATGCACGGACTCTTCACCTGAGTACGGTGGACCAGCGAGGTCTACGGGCTTGGCCATCCCAGGGGAGGGTCTGCTGTGCGGCAGGAGGTTGATGACAGGCGGGGGGAAGTCTCTGGCGTCTCCTCCCGGCAGAGGGAACAGCTCTCCCTTGCTGCTACGTCTCCCGCGCTTCATCTCCTCGTCGCTGGACTCAGATGAAAAAGTCTCGCTGCTGCACTGCTCGTCCCAGCGCGATGTTGCGACTCTGTGATGGTCGTCCATCGGACAAGACTGCTCGGGGTAGGTGTCCTCCCGGTCCGTGCCATCTTAATAAGGACTTTTTTTTTAAAAATGATGTAACTGTTGGGAGAGATTTTTTTGGAAAGGGGGGGTCATCACTCACCGGGTCGGTTGCGGCGTCGCGGGGAGCTTCTGTGGTGCCTGGTGCGGCGGTAGCCACATTCAGAGTCCTTGCTCGGGGTTGGCTGGTTTACTCGATCTGCCTGATACATAGCAGCTTCAGCAATGTACAAATACGAGCTTCAAGAAAATATTGGAGCAGAGTTATTGCATCTATTCATCACACACACGAGGTTTGGTCCAGCCAGCTGCGACCTCAGACCTTGTAAAGTTGACTTATCAGAGTTTTGTTTTCTTTTGTCAACACCCAATGATCAAGACTCATTGTTCACAATTTTGCGTCGACCGTGTGTCTAGTATAAGAGATGTGCCAGAAAGGTTCCAGGACTAGGGTCACAAATAAACGCTGATCCCTCATTTTTGTTACTGTCCAGAAAACCCCCTGCAATAAACCAAATCCACAAAGTAGCGACCAATTATTTCTTGTATTTTGTTTATATACTGTGCAGTGAAAGTACAGGTAGCTGTTGTGTTTTGTGCTTGCATTTTCAGCTTTTTTTTTTTTTTTTGTGTGCATGTATTTTGCAAAAATGTATTTATTCTAACCACTGGTCCGAAGAAAGTGAGTGCTGAGACGAAGCGAATGATGTCCATTCAATTAAAGCACAAAACCACAGACAAATATGAGCAAGGTGTAAGCGGAGTCAACTTGGTAAAGCAGTGTGAGTGTATTACTTATACGATAGGTACAATAGTAAAGCAAAAGGAGTCATACAGAAGTGAAAGTCTATTTTCGACACGAGTGATCTGAGTTACAAGCATGGTCACGGAACAAACTGAACTTGTAAGTCAAGTCGTCAGACAAAATGTATGTTTCATATATATCACATATTGGTTTTATTAGTTTTCTATAACCTTTGCATGTTTTATTGTTTCATAGCTTTTAGGCAGCACAGTACTTCTGTGTGTCCTTATAAATGTGCTCAGGACTGTTTTGTCTAATCTCTGTGTTTCTCTTTAATTCCCATAAAGATAAGTTTGAGTGCAGCTGGACGAAGCTAATTGTGTCACAATGTTGTGGGAATGAGAGGGGTGTATTTACTTTTCTTCTCTGTCTCTCTCACTTCGGTATAACAAAGGTGATTCTTCGCTTGCGCTTCAGTAATGAGTAACAACGACTTGTACCTTTTCCTCTCTTGGCAAAGATCTTTCTTTCTTTCATTCTTTCTTTCTTTCTTGTAATCAAAACCCACAAAGGCAAGATTGCTTCCTTTAATTATTCTGTCAGAAAAAGATTTTGCAAAAACAACACTCATTGAATCTCATGTTGTTAAGCGAAACTGGTTTCGCTGTCATTCCCCGCCTGAAATTCCTCATAATCAAACGTTAAATTTGGTAGCAATGGGACCAAATCTCTAGGAACCTGGAAATGAGCCTAAAAAGGCCATTTAAAGTGAAAAAGGCAAACTTCCTGTGCCTTTTCAGACATGGCCTATTGGGATTTTTTTTGTGGGTCTACTCATGATACGTCTACCAAATTTCATAACGTTAGGTTAAACAGGCATTGGTGGCTGCATTTTCAAAAATGTCCCCTTGCTCCGGTGGCACTCACATCTCTCAGGTTGAACGTGACCTCCAGGTTGTGCCAGAAGGTGTCGGCAAAGTCCGGGTACATGTCCAGAACCTCCATCAGGTCATCCCTCTGGATCTTGTGAAGGTCACAGTAGGTCAGCGCCCGGACGTCGGCGCTGGACTTGCCGGGCCTGCCGTACATGCTGACGGACTCGCCGAAGATGTCGTTTTTTCCTGGACACGCCCAAAAAGTTAAAAACCAAAACAAAACAAAAACACTGCGGTGAATTTTCAGCTGGAAAAGAAAGCACCCGAGCGGCTTTGAGCGGGACCGTTATTGGGGATCAATGGTGCTGCGGAATGGAAGAATAAAATGGAGCCGTGCCCAAACACCCCTGGCAACACAACACAGCAACGTGCGTGCTTGAGTGTGTGTGTTTGTGTGTGTGTGTATGAGAGTGTGTTGTGTGCGTGCGTGTGTGTTTTGAAGTGAACGCCTTTGTGGCTGGAAAAAAAGAAGACAAAAAAAAACATGCATAAAAATTCATGTTGTCTTTCGTAAATTAAATGAAATTAAATAAAACATTTAATCCAATTTAAATTGAAATTAATATAAAAAATACATTCTAATTAAAACGAGTCCTTCATTTACTTATAAGGAGAACGCCGAAGCTTTGGTGGAGTGTTCTGAATTTGAATGCCAGGCAAATAAAGCAGGTATCACACTCACCCAATATGGCCACCACCATGTCTTCGCGGAGAATTTCGATGGAGCCACCGGAGATGAAATAGAGTGCGGATAGAATGTCGCCACTGTGTACCAGGGTGTCGCCGGGCGGGGCATGGGTGGTCTTGAAACGGACGGCTAGGGCGCGCAGGCAGCCTTTGTTGGCGCCTCGGAACGCTTTGCACTGCTGCATCAGCGTGCGGTTCAGGTGCAGGCAGATGTCGGCCTGCAGGCACTCGGGGAAGCCTTTCAAGACCTGGTTGGAAACACAGTTAGCAGCTTTCAAAAGCATTTCAGGACATTTATTGCTTTCCCTGTTGCTGTGCACACTCATGGATGTACGTTTAATTAATATACAATACAATATACAATGAAAATGAAAAACAACAAAAATTCACAATGCACAAAAGTAACAGCAACAAAAAAATTAATAAAAGAAAAAGTACAAATTAAAGCAAAAATGTAATTAAAACAAAAAATAAAGAAAAAGTACAAAAACACAAAATTAAAATGAAAAAAAGAAATAAAACAATGAAAAATACAAATACTGTGAACTAAAATGAAAAGAAACAATGGAAATGAAACATGAAACATTAAAAAACAAGACCAATACAAATAAAACAAACAAAAAAACGAATCAGAAAAAATAAACAAAAATAAAAATCCAAAAAGAAAAAAGTACACAAAAAATCAAAGTTAAACAAAATAAAAACAAAAAAGTTAAAACAAATATCAATAAAACAAATACTGTACAAGTAAAATACAATTTACAATAAAAATACAAATAAAAGGAATGAAAAAAATAAATGAATACAAAATGGATATAAAAGCAAAATATAAAAATTAAAAGAACAAAAATGAAAGTTAAAAATAAATAAAAAGAAGAACAAATTGATCAAAATGTAAAGAAGGAAAAAAATGAAATGAAAAAATAAAAAACACAATAAAAACCAAGAACGACAAGATAACATTGACCAGGAGACCAGGCTTGTAAAATATTTTTTTTATCTGAGTGATATTTTCCAGCTAAATAGGGGTTGAATTAAAAAAAAGGAAAATAAAAATAAGAATATAAATAAAAGATTAAAAAAAACATAAAAAGAAAAAGAAAGAAAAACAGGAATACAATAACAAATTTAAACAAAAATAACAAAAAATAAAATGCATCAATCCATCTGTTTCCTATACCGCTTATCCGTTTGAGGACCACAGAGCGCTGCAGCCTGTCCCGGTTGACTTTGGGCGAAAGGCTGACTACACACTGAATTGGTCACAGGGCACATACGCTATAAAGACAGATGACCATTTACACTCACATTTACACTGATAATGAACCTAGGCTGCCTTCACTAAGTCAGGCAAGTGTGCCATTTTACCACCAGTGATTTAAATAACAACAAAAATAAAATTAACAACAACACACACACACAAAAAAGAAACAAGAATAAAACTAAAACACAAAAAAATAAAGGCTGGATCGGCATGTGGTTCAGGAGCAAGCAGATGTCAACCTGCAGGCATTCGGGGAGCCCGTTAAGACCTGTTTGGAGATACGGTTACTCAAGCGCACTCACGGCATTCATGTCGATGCCGTTGGTGTAGGACCAGGCGTGCTGGAAGTACTCTTCAAGACGCTGCCGCAGGCCGCCCGGGATCTGATGAAAGCGGATGAACTCTTTGACGCGCAGCATCTGCGTGTGGTAGCGCGCCGTGCCTGAGTAGAGCCTCTGGATGATGGCCGACACGTTGCCAAAGATGCTGGCGTACATCAAAGCTGCACGAGAGGAAAGCGGTAAGTTGAGCAAAATTTCAAACACACGCGTTTCCCTGTACAGTCATACTATTCTTTGCTGTCCGCTCTAATGGCTAGAACTATAACAAACCAATACCAACCAATTAATGAAAAATTAAAAAAATTATCCATCCATGCATTGCCTGTACTGCTTATCCTCAGTAGCGCGTGTGCTGGCGCCTACCCCAGCTGACGTTAGCAAACAAAGACAAAAAAAACCCCAAAAAACTAATCTTCAAACTTAGAGTCACAACTATGAGCAATTTCAAGTCTAAAATGCATGTTTTTGGAATGTAGGAGGACACCGAAGTACCCAGACTCCATACTGGAAGGCTGAATTTGAGCCCCCAACCTTACACCTGTGAAACAGATGTGGTAACCACTCAGAGACTGTGTTGCCCCCCCCCCACCCCAAAAAAAATCCCTAAAATTAAAAACAAGTATATATGAAAAAGAAAAAAGAAAGACCCAATATAGAAAAAAAGGTAAAAATAAAAACATTAGAAAAATACAAACCAAATAAGAAGAATGAAAAACAATAAAAAGAAAAATAAACAACACAAAATACAAAACCAGATTTTTTAAATAAAACAACAAAATAACAAAGACACTAATACAACAAAAAATAAATTAAAAAAAAACAAGAAAAATACAAATAAAAGAAAAATAAAATAAAATCTGAAAAATATGAATACAAAATAAAAATAAATTACAAACAACAAAAAAGAAAAAAAGAAAGACAAATATAAAAATATATATATGAAATGTAAAAACAAAAGAAAAAAAACTAATAAAAAGCTACAAAAGATAAAACTGAAAACAAAAAATGCAAATACAAACAATAACATACGTACCAAAAACAAAAATGACAAATAGAAATGATAAAACAAGAAAAAAAAGCAAACTATACAAAGAATAGATATATAATTTCAAAAATCATGATAAATTATAATTCATTTTCCACAATTATAGCCTCTGACGGCACGGTGGACGACTGGTTAGAGCGTCAGCCTCACAGTTCTAAGGACCCGGGTTCAATCCCCGGCCCCGCCTGTGTGGAGTTTGCATGTTCTCCCTGTGCCTGCGTGGGTTTTCTCCGGGCACTCCGGTTTCCTCCCACATCCCAAAAACATGCATTAATTGGAGACTCTAAATTGCCCGTAGGTGTGACTGTGAGTGCGAATGGTTGTTTGTTTGTATGTGCCCTGCGATTGGCTGGCAACCAGTTCAGGGTGTACCCCGCCTCCTACCCGATGACAGCTGGGATAGGCTCCAGCACGCCCGCGACCCTAGTGAGGAGAAGCGGCTTAGAAGATGGATGGATGGATGGATATAGCCTCTGAGACCATATTTAGAGGAAAATGGTACATGCTAAAACACTAAAACTAACCTACAGTCACTATGCTGGGTATGCTGACTGCAGAAAATGCACTCTTACGAGAGCGAGGCAGCAGATGGTAACTGCCTTTACATAAGGCAACGGAACACGGAATGCGAATACAACTCACATCCGATGAGCATGACGCAGATGGAGAAGATCTTCTCGGGGTTGGTGTTGGGCGACACGTTTCCGAAGCCGACGCTGGTGAGGCTGCTGAAGGTGAAGTAGAGCGCTGTGACGTACTTGTCCTTGATGGACGGCCCCGACGCCGCGTCGCTGTCGTTGTACTGCTTGCCGATCTGCTCGGCCAGGTTGTCCAGCCAGCCGATCTTCATGACGCCCACGCGCGCCGAGCCGGTGCGCTCCACGTTGCCGATGGCGTACCAGATGCACGCCAGCCAGTGGGCGATCAGGGCGAAGGTGCACATGAGCAAGAAGAGCACGGCGGCGCCGTACTCAGAGTAGCGGTCCAGCTTGCGGGCCACGCGCACCAAACGCAGCAGACGCGCCGTCTTCAGCAGGCCGATCAGCGTGGTCGTCTGCGGCTGGGGCGAGAGACGGCGTCTTGTTATTACTGTCAAGTAGGGCGGCAGCTTTCGAATATTTTCAGAATCGATTACTCTTCCGCTTGTCCCATCGATTCAACAAGTAATCGGATAAAAAACGAGTTTGCATTTTTCAACAACAATACCAATACAAAATATGCATGCGGGGTCGAGGTGTATTTTTGGCCACTCTTTACTTTTACTGTTGTACTACCTTTTGATTTTCTTTAGAGAAATGCAATTGGTTATTTTCTTTTTACATTCACTAAGGTACCCACGGAGTGCGTTCAATGGAAGAAAGTTTTGCTACTCACTCAAATATTTCAAAATAATACATTATAGAACCGTAATTGCATTATTATGGTTATCATACTGTGAGAATCCTATTGCGGTCCATGCAATGTTTTCGATTGGCAGTGGGTCTTGGTCCCTAGCCCCTTTGAATAGTGCACTTATTTTTTACATTTGAACAACACTGAAGAATGGGATAATATTGTGAACATTGCCCATACAGTTAATAAAGGTTTTACGACGGCCACAGTTTGACCCAGAAACAGATAGATCAGGAAACTGTCCCCCTCCTTCGACCCCTTGCCGAATATATTTCCATCTGAAATAGTTAGCTCAGCATACCCCGGATGATGAATTTACTTCGATTGATAAAAAAAAAAAAAAAAAAGCTCCATGAGCCCCCCTGTCCCCCATTGACAAATGTATTTTGGATTGGAAAAAATATAAAACTGTGGCTTTTTAAAATATTGAGTGGCTAGTAACTCTGGATAAACAGTAGCCATAGTGGCTAGTGACCAAAAACATTCATCTTAAAACCCTGTTTCCATATTTCCTTACCTCCTCCGAGCCTGAGCGGAAGATGAGCAGGTCGAAGGGTATGGCGGCCACGATGTCGATGAGGAACCAGCCCTTGAAGTAGTGCTGGGCGATGCGGCTCGGGTTGCTGACCACCTCGTCGTTGCGGTTGACATAGGTGGTCCGGAAGTTGATGAGGATGTCCACGATGAACATGACATCCACCACCAGGTCCACCACGTTGAGCGGGTTGCACGTGTAGCCACACGTCCGCCGGCGATCCTCCTCCACCTCGTTGAGAAGGAAGGCGGCCGAGTAGGGCGTGAAGATGGCCGTGTAGATGACCAGCAGCAGGATGAGCCAGTCCCACATGGCCTTGAAGGGGCTGTAGTGCAGGATGGTCCAGCGGTGGATGCGCGGCGCCTGCAGCTTGTACTCAGGAAGCACGTCAGCGCCCAGCGACAGCACCTGACGCGGAAGGAAGAGATTAATTTATTGCTCATGTACGCTCACTAGACAATTCATTAGGTACATCTGCACTTTATAAATACATATTTATATATATATATATATATATATATAAAGTTATGTGCCGCTGTACAATGAAAATCTGACTTTGATGTAACAAAAATAAATAAATACAACAGCAGTTACTGAAAAGGATAAAAAGTAAGGATACGATTAATACAAATCTAGGAAATAAATAGAACAACAACAAAAATAAAAATTAACAAAAGTGATAAAGAAATTTGCAAAAAAATAAATAACATACAAGACAACAATAAAGGTAACAATAAAAAAACGTAAATATAAAGAAAACTAAAATAAAAAATAAAGAATAAATATAATAACAAGACAAAAATACAATTAAAACCAAAGAAAATATAATACAACATATTTTTTTAAACTAAAAAAATGGGACACAAATAAAACAAATAAAGAGGAGAGTATCAATTCAAAGAGTATATTGGCCCTCATTATAATGTACTTAACATGTCTACCTAAAGAAATGTCCACTGAGTGCAGAAATGCTAATATATATATATATTTGTACTTACCATCTAGTTTTACAACAATTGATCAAACTAGTTCGTCGTATTAAACATTAAATATAAAAACAGAATAAACAGCTCTCAGTATAAAGCAGTGCATTTGTACACCCTTGCAATAATTAACATATTGTTACTTTTATACCGCAATCAAAACTATTATTATACATAAAAAGTCCTTAAGTGTGTCCAGCCTCTTCAAGAAGTGAAACAAACACAAATACTTTTTGCATCACAATCCCACTTTTAAGATTTAGGATCGCACTGATCGGTATGACAACCACAGGCTCCATCTCCAGCCTGGCATCCGCCTGCCCGCCACAACAGCACGAGAGCGAGCTCCTGCAAAGCCTCAGCAGCGCCACCTGCCTCCTTTCTTCATCTCTTCTTTTCTCCGGCATCTTTTCATGTAACAAGCTTCCTCTGAAGCGTACGTGCGCCCGGCCCAACTCTCCACAGTCCAAGTGAGTCCTGTTAAAAACGGGACCGCTTTCACCTGCTTCTGTCCCGACCATGTGACCCCATTTTGGTCTCGACCATGTGACAGGCAAATAAGTGCTGACATCGATTGATCGCCAACCGCTGAAGTGAAAATCTGAACCACCGGGGAACAGATTAATGCTCTGGCTGCAGGGCCCCGAAATCTATTTAAATATACACTGGACAGAAAAACCTCAATCAAACTAGTCATACACGCGTTAATTATGTCAGTTTCAAGGGTTCGGGCACTTTGAGGGTCACTGAGCACCTTAATCACAGTGTGGCCATTTCATACCAGAAGACAGGCCAAGTTTTGAAAACATAATAGCAAATGACAATACATGATGAGAAATGAATGAAACAATGAGGAAAAGGGGGACATCCTTCATATCTGGCAGACACTAAAAAGCTTCCACTGTTTTTCCACAACAGTCAATTTCTGACTATTCAATGTCTGCTATGACTAATCATTAAATATGATAGAACTAATTGTACAAGGTTCAAAACAAACAGGTTCCATATTTTATATTTCATTCATGCGTTAGTAGTACGTTTTATCCCTTATCTTTTTGTTTGGCTGGTAGGACAAGCGGCGTATTAGCCACATGTGCCACCTACTGCGCAATGTAGCAACAGCAAGGGGTCACCAATTGTTGTACATCTGGGGGCAATCGAAGTATTGATCAGAAAGCAAAATTATGCCACTAATATGATATTTAGCAGTTTACAGCGAGACTGAATGAATCTGATGCTTTTCATTTTGCGGCCAGGCTAATTTGCATTTCACTTTGCATGATGTCATCCGTCATGAAGACGCTCAACTGCTGCCTCCGACACACAAAACCATTTAATTCTCTCCCAGGAACCACAAGAAGTGTATGAATGTTCTGTTTCCACTGGCCGAGCTTCTAGCTGAAAATAAATACCTTAAAAAAAGTCACACACATTAAAAATGGCCAGCTTTTTAGGAGCTTGACTATATTTGGGAACAAATCGAAATAAGGCCAGCTAGGGGTCACAGAAAAGACGTTTGTTGACAGAAGCATGTTGGAGTAGGTTTTAAATCTGGTTAAGCGACACTTGGGGTCTCGCAGGGGGTGCTGACGGGTCGCCGTGACCTGCTGAGCACATGGGAAAGTGTAAACACTAATGAGAGTGTAAACACAAGGTTGAGGCATCCAACAAGTTATTGATGTGCTCTGTTTCGTAATGACCACCAAAAGTCCCCCCCCCCCCCCCCCCCCCCTATCGCACGCAACCTGTGAGCTCGTTATAATTAACATGGCACCAGTTCACGCCTGCATGGTGCTCTTGTGTTAGCCTGAAAGGAAGAAGACATCATTGATACTGTAAATGACAGCTTTGATACTGCACATGACAGCTTGGGGAAGTAAACTGGGGGCAACGACGCCAAAAAAAACAACAATTTGGTCAAGTGAACTTTGGGTAATAAAGCCAAAATGACAATTTGGGAAAGTACATCAGTAGCAACAAAACCAAAAACATCAGTTTGGGCAGGTAAACTTCAGACAACAAAGTCTTAAACAACAATTTGGGCAAGCCAACCTGGGAGAACCAAGCCAAAATGACAATTTGGGCAAATAAACTGGGCCTGATGAAACCAAAAACAACAGTCTGGGAAAGTAAACTTTGGATAACAAAGCCAAAAAGAACAAGTTGGCCACCTAAACCTGGGACAAATGAGCCCAAATGACAATTCAGGTAAGTAAACCAAGGGAAACAAAGAAAAACTACATGGATGAGCTCATGTGGTCACATGACAACAACCTGCCCTGACTTCCAGTCACTCACCTGTGCACGTCCACATAGAAAAGAAGTGCATCTAAAGAGACATTTCGCAGTAAATAAATGTGGCGTGTGTATGTAAAAATAAAAATAAAAGTACTCACAGGCTGCAGTTTCTGCTTGAAGCTCATGTTGAAGTGCACTTCAGGCTAACCAAACCAAGAGAGAGCGATGGCGACCTCTGTCCGTCCATCTACATCTCTCCCTCCCTACATTCCTCCCCCCTCGCTCCATCTCACTCCCTCTTCTACCCCCTGCATGAGGCCCAGCCCAGACATTAAAAATGGCCTCCACATGACATTATGATGGCATCATGTCAGCTGTGACGCATGACAAAATGAGAATATGGCTTAGTAAACTGTGGGTAGAAAAGTCATAACAATAATTTAGACAAGTAAACTGGGGGTACCAAAGCCAAAATAAACAATTTAGGCAAGTAGACTGGGGGCAACAAAGCAAAATTGGCATTTAAAGTGGGAGCAGCAAAGCCAAAACACAACAATTTGGGCAAGTACAGGGGGGACAAAAAAGCCAAAATGAAATTGGAGGCATTAAAGCCAAAAACAGCAATTTGGGCATTTACACTGGGGGCAACAAAGCCAAAACGACAATTTGGGTAGGTAAAGCGGGGGCAACAAAGCCAAATTGGCATGTAAATGGAGGGTAGCAAAACCAAAAACAAAAATTGGGACAAGGACAGTGGGGGCAACAATGCCAAAAACAACAATTTGGGCCAGTACACTGGGGACAACAAAGCCAAAATGACAATTTGGGCAGGTAAACCGAGGGCAACATAGCCCCAGTACCATGTCACCTCGCATGAAACTAGCGGGGGATCCCGGCTGGCACCAAAGTCAAAATAAGCAAGCAAATAAGGGGTGACACATGATACTCACTTCATGAGATGCACCACTGAATGAGATCCAATTCAAGAGCTGCATTCAAATTGACACTTTTGATTGACAGTCACTCAACAACATGTTGCTAATATTCTGAACATCTTATTTAGGCCCACAATAAGGGACATAATGTTAGGAACGGCTCTCATTCAGATATGCGTTTCATGGCCGGTGAGAAGACCTCGCAATGTATTGAATCCTAAAATATCAGATTATAATGTAATGGTGAAAAGCAGGGTTGCAGTTTAAAATGTGAATTTGAATGCAGGGAAATGATTGGAACTTACAAAAAAGAAATACATTTCCTCTGTGAAAGCCAGGGGGTGCCACGCACCCACCCACACTCGCACCAATAGCCACACGGGCACACACGTGAACGCACACACACACACACACACATGCACAAACACAAACAGTCCCAGGCTTTCCTGTTCGATCACGCTCTGCAGACCGATCAATAGCAGCGAGGATCAATGGCAACCTTCATTTCTCTTTTGCAAGGTGCCAATCGAAACTCAATTAAGCAGCCAGCAATTTTTATGGTGTGACGCAACGATAACCAACGTAAAAGCAATTTAACGCCATTCTCACTGTTACACGACCGTGTTTGGGGAGGTGGTGTTAGCCTGCAAGGTGTATTCATGTAAATGCTGTCCTCCACGTCCATTAGCTTAAGAGGCCAAGGTCACTGGAAGAGATATGACGGCCAGGCAGAGTTGCTTGATGGGCGCACTCTTCGCTCGCTTTTGCCAAGTATACGATGGGAAACAAAGGGGAAAAAAATAATTTTAGCCAGTAAACCGGGATAAAGGAAGCCAACTAAATTTGGAGTAGCAAAGCCAAATATGGAAGCAAACAGGGTGCAGAAAAGCCAAAACAACATTTTGGGCGAGTAAACTGGGCAACAAAGTTAAATTTGTGAAAGTAAACTACCGACCACAAAGTCAAAGTGGGAAGTAAACGGGGCAACAAAGTTGAACTGATAAGTGAACTGGGGCCAACAAAGCCAAAGTGACAAGTAAACTTGGGCTACAAAGTCAAACTGGCAAGTAAACCGCTGGCAACAATAACCAAATTGGCAAATAAACCGGGGGCAACTAAATTAAACTGGCAAGTAAACTAGGGCCAACAAAGGCAAATTGAGAAGTTAACCGGGGGGTCAAACTGGCAATTAAACTGGGGCTACAAAACCAAATTGGCAACTAAAAGGGGGGCAAGAAGGCCAAATTGACAGGTAAACTAGGGGCGACAAAATCCAATTGGCAAGTAAACCCTAGACAACATAGCCAAATTGGCAGGAAACCCTGGGGAAACTCAATCAAATTGGTGAGTAAACTGGGGCCAACAAACCCAAATTTGGCAAGTAAACGGAGCAACAAAGCCAAAGTGAGAATTATACTGGGGCAACAAAATCAAATTGGCAAATACACTGCAGGCAACATAGCCAAACTGGAAAGTTAAACCGGTGACAAACATTATTTCATGACACAGAACATCCAACAATGCTCCAGGCTAAATACTATATTTAGATTTTACTGGCATATGGTCGCTTCCCTTGATATTACAAGAGCTTTTTTGTGTCGAGGTGGTTTTGACACTGAAGCGCTGCGGAGGCGACACAGTGTGCACGGCGTGAAGACACGTCACACCTCAGGTGAGATTATTCCTTCCCGCACATGTAATCTAACTCCCTCGCCCCGAAGCCAGAAGCGGCCCTCCATTTTTAGACATACTAGTGTGTGTGTGTGTGTGTGTGTGTTTGTGTATGTGTGTGTGTGTGCGCGCGTATGTGCATATGCATAGGTCTGATTGCTTGAGAGTAGTGATACTTAATGAGCTGAACTTGTCACCCACAGCCACAAACACACACACACACACACACACACACACACATGCACACACACTGAGAGAAAAAAGGAAGTGAGAGTTCTCACAGTAGGTGGTGGAAGAGCAGAAAGTAGAAATATAAATGTCATGTTCACCTCCAGCTGAAAGATAAATGATAGCGAGAACACTCAAAAGGCGTCTGTCAAGGCTTGAACATTTGTGCCCTGCCAAAACACAGAATGTAAGACCTTAAAATGTAAAAGCAGGTCAAATTTCATTCGAAGGGACCAACATGTAATAAGAGCCTATATAAAACCAGGTCACTCGATGAGATATGACAAAGACGATTCTGACCATTTTCTATGGGATTTTTTATGTTCAATTTACACTGTTGCGCTAAATGCTCAATCTGGATCGTGGTTTGGTATTACAGCTAAAATAGCAAGAACAAACAAGAATAGAAAAAAATGTAATAAGATCGTAATAAGATGCATTGTTTTTTCTTTGTTTAGATTTGTATTTATTTTGACTTGATTTGACTGATTTGCATTTCTTTTTGAAATAAAAATGTAACATGATGTGATTCTGTATTTTATATACTGTATGTATGACTTTAACTATGTGAAGCACTTTGGGAGTCCTCTTTGTGAAAAATGCTACATAAATAACATTTATTTAATTACTGTACTTCTATTGGATCTCACATGTGGCATTTAGACTGTCGTAAATACTCAATCTGGATCAGATCTGGACTAAAATTTAGTTTGTTGTTACAGCAAAGCAAAAACAAACAAAATGTATTAAGATCCACAAAAAACAGCTAATTTAATGAGATTTCACAAAGACATAGGTAATTGAACAGATTCTATGGGATTTCACGTTGCTTTTCAAAACTAAGGTTCAAAACTATCCATCCATCCATTATCTGAGCCGCTTCTCCTCACTAGGGTCGCGGGCGTGCTGGAGCCTATCCCAGCTGTCATCGGGCAGGAGGCGGGGTACACCCTGAACTGGTTGCCAGCCAATCGCAGGGCACATAGAAACAAACAACCATTCGCACTCACAGTCATGCCTACGGGCAATTTAGAGTCTCCAACAAATGCATGTTTTTGGGATGTGCCCAGAGAAAACCCACACAGGCATAGGGAGAACATGCCAACTCCACACAGGTGGGGACGGGGATTGAACCCCGCACCTCAGAACTGTGAGGCTGACGCTCTAACCAGTCGGCCACCGTGCCGGTTCAAAACTAGTTAAATTTAATTCAAAGGTAACAAACTGCAATAAGACCCTACATGAAAAGTCATTTGATGAGATTTATGTTTCTGACCATTTTCTATGGGATTTTTCCACATGGCCTTTACACAGTCAGTAACTGCTCAATCTGGATCAGATCTGGATTACAATGTTATTTGATATTACAGTTTACACAAAGCAAATTTCTTTCAGATAACAAAAGATTTTAAAAAGATATGAAATCTGATGATGAAAAAGAAAGAAAGAAAGAAACAATCTCTCGTTACCCTCGCAGCATAATTGCCTACATCAATATCAACAAATACGAATGTACTGTACAAATTAAGTTTTTTTCTCATTGAAATATGATTTAGGCAACGATGCTATTAGGCTAATGTCTATTTATAATCTCCATGGCGGAGGTAATAATAACTTGTGATCTCACCTGTGTTACCTGAGTCACCTTCTCAGTGACATTCTGTGTTCTGTCTTTGACTTTGCTGGGCGCGATGATCTCGATCTCGCCAGGCGACGGCGGTCTGACACGGTCAGAGCCGAAGGTGATCGTCACCTGCGGGATGCGCCCGATGGCCCGGTGCCTCATCAGGTCCGAGTCCGAGGTGGAGTTGGCACCGCTCGGCTTCAGATCTGCGCAAAGCCAAATGTGTCTTTCCTATTGCTTTTTCTTTCGGCTCTTTTCTCTGTCTGTCCCTTCTCAAACGAAGCACCATAAGGTGTTGTTGTTGACTGTTGTTATTAAAGGTAGTTGTCTTGTTTCTGGCTGCCTGTCTCCTTTCAAACCAAATACAAAAAAGTGCTGTTATTGCTTTATTGTTGTTTTCTCTCAAACTACATTCTAGCAGGTGTTGTAATTGCTTCTGACTGTTTCCCTTTTCCCTCTGAAATCACCCATTAGCAGGTGTCATTGCTGTAGTTTCTCTTTGCTACTGTGATTTGTTCTCTCTCTTCTCTCCGTGTGAGCGTGGTTATTTTTGTAAAGGCCTTAATAAGCGCTTGTCTAAAACTCACTTCTGTTGGTGCAGGTTTCTCCTGGCCGAGCGCTCCACTCTGCTTTCATCCCGTCAATGTCGTCCAGAGAGGAGGCGCGTCGCAGGCTGCAGACACTTTCCCGTGAGCCGCTACGGGATAAGGTCCCCCGGGGTAACGGGTGGCCCGGGTCAAGGCGGTCCGTCAGCAGGGAGCGGCGCTTGGCAGAGGGCTTGGCGGAGGGGGACGGAGAATCCAGGTCTTGTTCTATGAGGGCCTCCGTCTCGGACTGCATGCAGCTCTCCTTGGGCGGGATGCGGAAATCCTTCAGGGGGACTTCCTCACTGTTGGGCTATATAATATATATATGTTCAGTCATTGTCTTAAAACGGGCAATTTTTCCAACTGTATTACAAAAAATATCCTACTGCATGTATCAATAGTATGAATATAATTTATAGTGTTATAGGTAGAAATACTGTACTAGTGTCACCTTACCATTACATATCAACTTGTTTTTATGTTAATTCCAAACTCCCCTCACCTAACTTAATTTTTAAATGTCATATCTTTATTTACATATTTTTTTATTTTCGTTTGATTGACTTCTTTTTACACAGTTCGCAATGTAAATAAATGTCATCACGATCGAGCCTCCCTTTCCTTACTTCCACTGCCTCGATCATGTTTCCTCAAAGGTAATAAGTCATTTTGTTGTATTGACACCTTTTTACAATTGTATGATGGACACAATGTAAACATTGTTGCCACAGTCCTCCCTGTACTTATTTCCATTCTTTGCCAACGTCACGTGTTATCCAAGGGTGAGTAATTTTGTTGTATTTTAGTTTTACAGTAGTTTCTCTACTTATACTCTCTACTTACGCATCCAGTGACAGAAAAAGGAATGTGTGTGTGTGCGTGTGTGTGTGCGTGTGTGTGTGTGTGTGTGTTTGTGTGTGTCCATTGTGACAGAGTGTGTTTCCGGATTGGTCGCTCATGGATCCTGTCAGGAAGTTACATCCCTCAAAAAACACAGCAGAGACGTCCAAACACGAGCGAGCAGTTCATTTGTTTTTCATTTATCTCTTTGATGGCTTTTCCCCTTTAAACAATTCCCCGCAGCTGTTTAATGACACTTTCACGTGGAATTTCATGTGAGCGGACCATAAAAAGTAAGACTTTGCTACCTGTGAATGATCACAGTATTGTTTTCACCAACAAAAACTGAGCCTTATTACACTTCTGTATCATACAACCCAATTCCAATGAAGTTGGGACGTTGTGTTAAACATAAATAAAAACAGAATACAATGATTTGCAAATCATGTTCAACCTATATTTAATTGAATACACTACAAAGACAAGATATTTAATATTCAAACTGATAAATTTGGAATTTTATGGCTGCAACACGTTCCAAAAAAGCTAGGACAGGTGGCAAAAAAGAATGAGAAAGTTGAGGAATGCTCATCAAACACCTGTTTGGAACATCCCACAGGTGAACAGGCTAATTGAGAACAGGTGGGTGCCATGATTGGGTATAAAAGGCGCTTCCCTAAATTGCTCAGTCATTCACAAGCAAAGATGGGGCGAGGTTCACCTCTTTGTGAACAAGTGCATGAGAAAATAGTCGAACAGTTTAAGGACAATGTTCCTCAACGTACAATTGCAAGGAATTTAGGGATTTCATCATCTACGGTCAATAATATCATCAAAAGGTTCAGAGAATCTGGAGAAATCACTGCATGTAAGCGGCAAGGCCAAAAACTAACATTGAATGCCCGTGACCTTCAATCCCTCAGGCGGCACTGCATCAAAAACGACATCAATGTGTAAAGGACATCACCACATGGGCTCAGGAACACTTCAGAAAACTAATGTCAGTAAATACAGTTTGGCGCTACATCCGTAAGTGCAACTTGAAACTCTACTATGCAAAGCAAAAGCCATTTATCAACAAAACCCAGAAACACCGCTGGCTTCTCTGGGCCCGAGCTCATCGAAGATGGACTGATGCAAAGTGGAAAAGTGTTCTGTGGTCCGACGAGTCTACATTTCAAATTGTTTTGGGAAATTGTGGACGTTGTGCCCTCCGGGCCAAAGAGGAAAAGAACCAGCCGCACTGTTATGGACGCAAAGTTCAAAAGCCAGCATCTGTGATGGTATGGGGCTGTGTTAGTGCCAATGGCATGGGTAACTTACACATCTGTGAAGGCACCATTAATGCTGAAAGGTACATACAGGTTTTGGAGAAACATATGCTGCCATCCAAGCGACGTCTTTTTCATGGACGCCCCTGCTTATTTCAGCAAGACAATGCCAAACCACATTCTGCACGTGTTACAACAGCGTGGCTTTGTAGTAAAAGAGTGCGGGTACTAGACTGACCTGCCTGCAGTCCAGACCTGTCTCCCATTGAAAATGTGTGGCGCATTATGAAGCGTAAAATACGACAACGGAGACCCCGGACTGTTGAACAGCTGAAGCTGTACATCAAGCAAGAATGGGAAAGAATTCCAACGACAAAGCTTCAACAATTAATGTCCTCAGTTCCCAAATGTTTATTGAATGTTGTTAAAAGAAAAGGTGATGTAACACAGTGGTAAACATGACCCTGTCCCAACGTGTTGCAGCCATCAAATTCTAAGTTAATGATTATTTGCTAAAATCAATAAAGTGTATCAGTTTGAACAGTAAATATCTTGTCTTTGTAGTGTATTCAATTAAATATAGGTTGAACATGATTTGCATATCATTGTATTCTGTTTTTATTTATGTTTAACACAACGCCCAACTTCATTGGAATTGGGGTTGTAAATAAAGTTCCCTTACCTGCAGGTAGTCCACCACCACACCCTCAAACTGATCTTTGGAGAGCGACTGTCGCCGCGTAGACCGCAACACCGGCAATCGCATCTTCATCCTACGATTCTGACCTGAAAAAGAGACACTCCATTGAGTTCAAGTTAAGAAGAGCAACAAACACTCGAGAAATAAGCCAGTAAGCAACAAAAACAAGACATAAGTGAGAAGAATAAATACAAAACAACAAGAATCAAGTCGAAAATGACAAGAAACGTGATAATGACCACATCCTCAGTCAGAAAAAGGTGGCGTGCCCTCTCAGGGTCGGGGATGAGATCCTGCCCCAAGTGGAGGGGTTCAAGTATCTTGGGGTCTTGTTCACGAGTGAGGGAAGAATGGAACGGCAGATCGACAGGCGGATCGGTGCAGCGTCCGCAGTGATGCGGACTTTGTATTGGTCTGTTGTGGTAAAGAAGGAGCTAAGCCGAAAGTGGCCGAAATGAGTTTCCTCCGCAGGGTGTCCGGGCTCTCCCTTAAAGATAGGGTGAGAAGCTCGGTCATCCGGGAGGATCTCAAAGTAGAGCCGCTGCTCCTTCACATCGAGAGGAGCCAGATGAGGTGGCTGGGGCATCTGATTTGGATGCCTCCCGGACGCCTCCCTGGTAAGGTGTTCTGGGCACGTCCCACCGGAAGGAGACCACGGGGACGACCCAGGACACGCTGGAGAGACTACATCCTTCGGCTGACCTGGAAACGCCTCGGGATCCCCCCGGAAGAGATGGATGAAGGGGCTAGGGAGAGGGAAGTCTGGGCGTCCCTGCTAAAGCTACTGCCCCCACGACCCGACCTCGGATAAGCGGTAGAAAATGGATGGATGGATGGATGGATAATTGTTATTGTTATTGTTAGTGTTATTGTTAGTGTTAGTGTTATTATTATTATTATTATTATTATTATTATTATTATTATTATTATTCTATACAAAAAGAAAGACCCAAGAGGTTGGATAGTGACAAAAACAAGATACAGTGACAAATAAAAAAACAAGAATAAAGTAAAAAAAAAATGACAAAAAAGGAGTCCAACAAAATAAGATGCGAGAAGCAAGAACATGAAAATAGACAAAAATGAGAATTAAAGAAAATGCAAAAAAAAGTACAAAATAAACAGACAAAAAGGAAAAAGCAGACCAAAAATCAGACAAACTTGGATGTGAGAGACTAGAAGACAACAAATCCAAGACACACATGAGGAAAACAACTCAAAAACAACAAAAAATCAAGTAAAAAATAACAACAGACCATACAAAATGACCAAACTAGACAAAAAATGAGACAAAATGAGGCAAGAGGCATGAAAATAAAACAAAAAACACGCAAAAGTCAGAGGAAGTAAAAAACAAGAAAAAGGAGAAAATAAGAAACGAGACTAAAACTAGACAAAAGTAGACAAAGTGAGACATCACGATAGAAAATAAACAAAGCAAGACAAAAGTGAGAAGAGCACACAAAAAACAAAAAGAAAGTACAGTGATGCCAAGAGATACACGTTTAATTGGTTCCGTGACCACACTCGTAACTTCAAACACTGCCTCAGTGTGTTTTGTAATATTGGCACAGGAAAGCATGAAGCCATCAAAACATGATAGGGGAAAAATGTGGGGGCCGTGAGGAGAATTCTTGAGAAAGCTCCAAATGCAACTTGGAACCATTGTTTTTTTTTTTGCATTGGGGGAATAGGGATATGGTACCAGTGTTTCACGGAACATTGAAAGATGTAATGCGTTCACACACAAAAAGATCCTCGCGTGGGCAAGTCATGGTTCCAAAAAATGACTTGACTTGTTCCCAAACGCCTGTCATGAGAGACAGCAGCTGGACATGGCAGGAAAAAGTCAACTCAAAAAAAAAAAAACAGTCACGCAGCATCTGAATAAATTGCTGGAGCGGTTTAACGACTATTTTCCTGAGAAACAGGATGATGAGTGGATTCAACATGGAAAGCATCACGTTGCCCGGCAACGGGGGGACTCAGCTGGTGGGGCTGTCATGTGAACAAACAAACAAAACAAACAAAATTCACTGAGGTAAGCCTCTCCCTGTTCTGGTGCAGCGCTGTGATGACTGACTATCCTTCCTGTGCCAGTCGAGCAGTAAAGCATTACATATTTATGAGAGTGTGGCTTCTCAGCTCTGGTTCAGCTGAGGACCATAAACAGGGACAGATGGGATCTAAGAGTTGCCTGGTCAACTATAATGCCAGACTTTGAGACACTTATCAGGGGCACAAAACATCCCCAATTGTCCCAATAATTGTGCAAAACTCTGGTCAAGTCATTATTCACCAACCGTGATGGTGTTTTGTATTGTTTGTTAGCTTTAAGAGAAGCAGCCTTAAGGCAAGTTATGTGATTGTTTTAAATACATAACATGTAATTCTCTTTGTTTTATGTTTAGCTTGACTGTAAACCTCAACTGGGAGTTGCATTAAACTGCGTGACGTCTTTTTTTGGTTCACTACCTACCAAACTGCTGCTTGTTGTGACGCGAGTTGAGTTCGTTGCCGCCATACAGCTCTTGTATTTTACATTTTTTGCTGGCAAGTCATAGAAAAAAAAAAAATCATCTGAATGACAGCTCGTATCGTGAAAAACTCAAAAATGGAGTCAGTCGTATCTCAAGGCATCACTGTATGTAGTAGAAAATGACAAGTCCTCACAGTAGAGCAAGCCTTGACTGACTCGCTGCCTCAGTCCAGACTTCTTGAGCGTCGGGTCAACGAGTTCCTGGAAGTCCAGGATGAACATGATGACGACACCTTCCTCGTTCTTCACTGGAACGATGTCCACCATGCAGGGCCTGCACGTGCCTGTCATTTAATGGCATAATATACTGTTGGAAATGTTTCTTTTGCAGAACAACTAGCAAAACATACAATTTTCAGAGACTAATGAAGGCTTTTCGTGAGCTTATACTGAATTTTAATAGCAAAATATTGGATTTCTGTGGGAAACTACCGTGACCATTTTTGGGAAAACGTATACCACATTGTGTCAAATTGGTCGTGGTCAAACTGCACTACAGTGGTCATGACATTTTTCCATATGGGAGGTAGAGAAGGGTTGAAAGGGCACCTGGATTTCAATCTTAATCTGCAGTCAAAAGATCGACCGCTGAGCTATAACCCCATAGGTAAAGTTTAAGCCTCATGGAAACGTCGACCGCATGTTGAAATAGAACGACCGGGGAATGTCTAAAAATAGAGCCGGGGCACTCACGCAGGCACACACAGCTCATCATAGCGTTTTTCTTGTGCAGTGGACGAACCAAAATGTTCACGCAAGAAAAAGTGGGATGTCAAGAGTTGTGCCACATAGACAGAAAGACAAGCGGAATGGCGGAGAGCCCACCTGGCTGCTAATCATCTATCTAGTTAAGTCAGGTGTTGCCTGACTTTGTTCATTTAAAATGTTTTTATTTCCTTTATTTCATCAAATAAAGTATTGAGTTATCGTAATTACCAAAATAATAACGTTAGTAAAGTGAACAATTTTATATGGACAGTACATTTAAAATATATTTGATTAAATAATTGGTTAAATATTTACAATAAAATTAATTACAAGTAATAGTATTTTATTCATATAGTTCAATATTATACATGTAAAATTGAACATGTGTGGTTTTGTCAACACAAACATAGAACCTTTGTGCCCTAATATACATTTTTCTGACAATATATAATGTGTGGAAAAATCCAACTTCTGTGATCAACTATTGCACAAATGTACTTTTGTGGCAAAAATGCAACATTTGTGGTTAACTATTGCATTTTTTTTGCAGCAACATTCCCACTTGTCTTTTCTTGTCCCAACTTTTTATAAACTATTACATTTTAGTGCACAAATATTGCAACTATGTGGCAAATATAAAAAAATGTGACAGTATAATTCTGTGGCAAAATGCAACCTGTTGTGGTCAACTAGTGTACTTTTGTGAACAAACATTGCAATACTGTGGCTGATTATATTGTTTGTAGGAACACACTGTTCTTGCAACAAGTGGAGTTAGGAGGCACCTGGAATTGAACCAGGGACCTCTTGATCGGCAGTCAAATGCTTAGTTTGGAGGGGAGGACACTCTTACTAGCACCAGGAGACACGCTGCTGCACTATGATTGGTTGCTGTATCCCAGTAAAACGCAATGTGAACAAGCTTCCCATTAACACTAGCACACCGTAATCCTAACCTTAACCCACCCTTAACAGCCTTAAGCCCCAACCCTAGCCCTAAACCTGACCATAACAAACTTATTTATTTTTATTTCGTACAAATGCGATACATTTGTCGGATGGTCATTTTGTTACAGCCGCGTAGCCTGCCCTTCCTGCGATGCACAAGCTAATCATGTTGCAGCGGGGTGTGTCCTGCCTGGAAACGATGTGGGAATACTAATAACACCCCCCATAAACATAAAAATATCCACTGGAAGTGGAACGAGATGTTGCAAAAGAACACCAGGATGTCTCAAAATAGAGAGGAGTTTAACTTAACAATACACATAATATCTACTTTTTTTTTTTTTTTTACAAAAAAGGAATTTACACAGCTTGGAAAGCAGCTGTTTGAAGAGTAGATTGATATGTTTTGTGGTACCTTCCTTGGCGTAGTAAAGGATCTCCACCTTGCGTTCCTCTGAGCCGAGCAGGGCCTGAGCTAGCTGCGCCAGGGCGCTCTTCATGGTGCCAGGCCCCACCAGGAACTGGCAGGTGCACGGCTGCTGCATGATCTCGGCCCGCGTGAAGCCGAACATCTGGCAGAAGGCCTCGTTGCAGAAGATGATGCCGCAGTTCTTCATTTGCGCGTTGGCGATCACGAACTTGCGATCTGGAATGTCAAGATTTAGGATTAGCCACACCAAAATAAAAAAGTAAAAAGTAAATATTAATTGTAAACATGCTTTGGGGAAAGAATCAACATAACAGTTGAACATTTTATATTTTAGATGGAATAACACATCTCATAAAAAAATGAAATCACCGTGTTAACTTGCTAAACTTTGCTAGGCTAGGTGTCATACAAGATAGGCTAGCTATTTTTTTGTATGCTGTCACTTTTTGTCGCTAATCATCAAGTCTTACTCATGAATTTGTGAGGAAATATATTATTTTTGTGACAAGATCGAGCATTTTTTTGTGTCAAAATAAGACCTTTTGTGGCCAACTCATGCATTTTTGTGAAAAAATACTGATGCGGTATTCAACATTTTAGTACTATAACTACCACTAATAATATTGCAACTACTATTACGACTGTTGTATGATAGTTTTACAAAAATGTGTAGGAAAAATGAAAAGAAAGAAAACCTTAGGATTTGCAAGCTGTAGCTTCCTAGCTTTTGGCTATTTGCTTCAATGCTCGCTCATTAACATGACACACACTCATGTAGTATGGAGCATTCCTTTTACTACTACACCCAATGAAACTGCAACAACACCTGTAAAATACCACCATACCAAAGTCATGTATATCCAATGAAGAAAGAAAAAGAAAAAAAAGAAAGAAAAAAAAGGTACTACTACTGAAAGAAACACATTTGAAGAGACTTTTTTTTGCAAATGGTTGGCCACTTACAGTAAGACCTCAGAGTTTTATTATACATTTTCATGATGACTGAGGACACCAAAGGCACGTTATAGGTGATACTGAGCCATTTGCTAACTGTAGAACTGTGGTTATTAGTTGTTGTTAAAATGTGGTTTCCTTTAGCGTTCGCTAGCTGTAGCTGGGTAGCCTTAGGCTTGCTGTCCATTAAAAAAAAATATATTTTATACAACATATTGTATGACGCAAAGCTTTTAAAACTCTTCATCAAAATAGAAAACTCTCCTCACATTGTGTTCCTTTCTAATTGTGAAATCTTTGACTTTTCTAGGCCCGCTGTCAGTTGTGTCAAGTACAAGATGTTCGCATCGTTCTTCATTTTGTGTGCGATAATCCTGTTGGCTATTAATACAGTCAACAATCATGTGGAGTGGAACTAATGAAGTGGAGCTTTCCAGGCTGCTTAGCATCACAATGACTCCTGAGAGGCCACCGAGGAGCAGCTGGACGCTTAACAGAGAGTGCAAATGTCATCGCTTCTGTACATGTGTGTGTCTGTGTGTGTGTGTGTGTGTGTGTGTGTGTGTGTGTGTGTATACTCTTTCAGTACTCGACAGTACGGATTCCTATAAAACTTGGCATTTGATTTTGGTCCAATTTTGGATAAATGTGGTTTTCTTATCATTATTTTCTATCCAGTTTATAATAATGCATGGCCAGTGACAACAAAGTAGGCAGGAGGTTTGTATTTTTTCCAAATATTTGTTATGTTGTCAAAATGTATAATTAATCATCATTATTGTTATTTACTGTAGTTATTGCTTTTTATTTTTAATTTTTAATCTGTGTTAGTATTTTTAAAAACATTATACTTTTTATTTTTGAATTAATTTTACATTTTCATTACATTTTTCCATTTACTTTTTCTTTCACTATTGTTATTACAATGTATTTTTCAGCCTTCTCTTAATTTTTCAATGTATAATACATGGACAGTGAAGCCAAAATATGCAGGGTTTATCTATCTATTTCAGAGCACCATTTTTCTTTTTATTTGGTACTCCTCAAATTTCCATTGTATTTGACATGTCATCCCTTTTAAAATGCTCCATTTGTATTTCCTTTGTAGCACCTTTTTTCTCCACTTTGAAAAAGGTGATTAAATATGTACAGTATTTATTTTAGACTCGCATGAAAAGTGCTGTACAAGAAGAATTGTATTTGTCATTGTGAAACTTGTATTATTATCATCATTACCCCCTTTTTTTTTTATTTTAAAGACTGGTATTTTATTGCCCTGTTGTGTTGAAAGCAGTTGTTGCGGTCTGTCGCCGATTTAATACATCGCACTATATGCAGTGCTGATGTCAGGTAATTATCTAATTGTGGGACGAGCGAACACAATATATATATATATATATATATATATATATATATATATATATATATATATCATATCCTGTCATTTTAGGTTTTTGTGTAAAATACACTGTGTCCCCAGCAGGTGAGCGTGCTGCTTAGCAACCGCTAAGTGACAACGAGGGTTTCAAAATGCCCACATATGGAGCAGAGGAACATGTGATGGAGCACAAGAGGCCTAAGGGTATTGTGGGTAGTCAGAGCGATATTGCGATGAAAGGCGAGCGCATCGGGGTCGTGTTCATTGAAGTCGGCACTTAAAAAGGCTCAAAACAGAGCGGGCCAACATCTATGTTCGCTTGTGTCACGTACGCTTCGGCCTTCATCAGCAGCTGCTACATTAGCATTAGCATGCTTACATCAAACATTTTGAATGTGTTTGAACTTCTGCCCTTGACTGGGGAAATTCCTTTGGAATCTGGCTATCATCATCTCTCAGCAATTAATAGTGGTATAATTTCGCAACAGATTTAGACATAATTAAGAACAAAATGTGTGACTTGATCTACTCGGGTGTGTTATTACTTTTCTCAGTCCTGACCTTTAAATGCTTTTGAAATAGTTGACCTTGTCTTGAAAGGAGAACAAAGGTTCGAGCCGAAACAGAAAAGCCATGATGTCACGGCATCGCCTCGACCAATAAGATTGTGCTGATTTCGTCGTCTACAACAGACTTTCTATAACAGACTGTGGTGTGCCGAGCAGCTTTGCTCACAGCATTTAATAAGAGGTGACATTTCTTCATGGATGTAGACATAATCAAAAACAATGAGTGACTCCACTTACACGGGTGCGCGGTTACTTTTCTTAGTCTTGACACTTATTGCTTTCGAGATATTTGACTTTGAAAGTTAACAAAGTGTCATTTCTCAACGGAATCAGACAAGCAAAGAACAAAATTTGTGCCTTGATCGGCTCGGGTGAGCTATAACTTTTCGCAGTCCTGGCACATATTGCTTTTAGAATTATAATCTTTATTGTCCTTGTAGAAGGCATTTCAGCAACATCATCTCTCAACATTTCATAACGGTGTAATTTCTCAGCAGATTCAGACACAAGCAAAGGATAAAATATGTAATTTGAGCAACTCGGGTGAGCTATTACTTTTCCCTGTCCTCACACATATTGCTTTGAGAGATTTTAATTTCAAAGTTCTAGGCAATTCAACAAGATAATCTCTCAGCATTTCATATCAGCGTCATATCTCAATGGATTTGGACATTAGCACCATCATTTCTCAAAAGATTTAGTCAAAAAGATCAAAATGTGTCCCTCGTTTTACTCGGATCTGCTATTACTTTTCCCAGTCCAGACACATTACTTTTGAGATATTTGACATTTTCTTCTTTATTTGAAAATACAATTTTACAAACTGAAGTCATTTCAATTGTATTTACCTACACTTAAAATTAAACAGACATTTAGCATTTGATCATATTAAGCATGTAAGTTGTTGAAACATGTGAAGAGACTTACTTTGCTCGTCGAATTTCCTGATAATGGTGTCAAGGTAAGTATTCTGGAGGGCGACGTGACCGCGTCTCACGGGCATCTTGACAGCGACAATGATGACAACACATCAACCTTCCCGCAATACTAAATCAGCATCGGGAAGCGGCAAATTTAAAGGAGCGCACGTGCAAAGTTGCTAAAGGATAGGAATGCAGATGCTTCCTAGAGGATGAGGATAGTGACTATGAAGGCTGGTTGCCACGGTGATGGAGGATGCTGGATGTCGCATGCTGATTTAAAAATAAAAACAGGAGAAAAAGTACAGTAAGGTGCAGTTCATTTCAGACACTTGAGCTGCAATTAAAAAATGAAAAAAGACATACGACGACACGCAGGAAGTTTGTTTAACGACATTCTCCATCAAGTTTGTGTGCTAAGAAAATATGGAGAAGAAGAAGCTTATGTCGGACAAAAATTGCTCCCTTCTACTTTATGCTGCTTTCCAGCGTCCCCCGCGGGTCCACACAATCCACCGCGTCAAGCAAGCAAGGACGGAGAGGTGCGGAAGTATCCAGCAGTCAGCCTTTCAAAATAAAAGTATGTCAGAGTTTGCACCTGTACCACAAGTTCGAGGCCCAAAATGGGGCCTGAGCAGGTCCAGAGCCACACAACGACACTGAAAAATGGATAGAATTTTGACATCTTTACAAATAATTACAACAGTAATATTTGTATTTTAAAATCCGCACTTTATGTTAGCACATCCTCCCCACAGTTCCGAGGTTAAGGGTTCAAATGCAGGGTCTGGCCTTCCTGTATGGAGTTTGTGTGTTGCCCCTGTGCTTCCATGGACTTTCCCAGGTACTACTCCAGCTTCCTCCCACATTCTAAAAGCATGTGCTAGGTTCATCCATCCATCCATCCATCCATTTTCTGAGCCGCTTCTCCTCACTAGGGTCGCGGGCGTGCTGGAGCCTATCCCAGCTATCATCGGGCAGGAGGCGGGGTACACCCTGAACTGGTTGCCAGCCAATCGCAGGGCACATACAAACAAACAACCATTCGCACTCACATTCACACCTACGGGCAATTTAGAGTCTCCAATTCATGCATGTTTTTGGAATGTGGGAGGAAACCGGAGTGCCCGGAGAAAACCCACGCAGGCACGGGGAGAACATGCAAACTCCACACAGGCGGGGCCGGGGATTGAACCCCGGTCCTCAGAACTGTGAGGCTGACGCTCTAACCAGTCGGCTACCGTGCCGCCGTGCTAGGTTCATTTAAGACTGAATTATTGTTAGGTGAGGTGTGAATGTGGGTGTGAATGGTTGTCCTTCTATCATGTGACCTGCGATTGTCTAACGACCAATCCAAAGTGTACCCTGCCTCTTGCCCTCCAATTTTGAGAGGAAAGTCCATTTTTAAAAAAAGGTAAAACTGAATATTCATTAATTCATTCATGTATTGATAAGAATATATATGATATATATACACAAGTATATGGCGTAGAGGATGTACTTCCTGCGGCTTCTGAGAAAGCACGGCCTGCAACCGGAGCTGCTGAGACAGTTCTACACAGCGGTCATCGAATCAGTCCTGTGTTCTTCCATCACAGTCTGGTTTGGTGCTGCTACAAAAAAGGACAAACTCCGACTGCAACGGACAATCAAAACTGCTGAAAGGATTGTCGGTACCCCCCTACCCACCCTTGAGGACTTGCACGCTGCCAGAACTAAGACAAGGGCGTGCAAAATCCTCTCGGACCCTCCCCACCCTGGTCACCAGCTCTTCCAGCTCCTTCCCTCAGGTAGGCGCTACCGATCAATGCAAACTAGAACTAGTAGACATTCCAACAGCTTCTTCCCTCTTGCAATCAACTTCTTGAACAGCTAACTTACAATTCCATTACAACAAGCTGGCAATTTTTTGACTTGAGTTCGTTGTCACATTTCTGTATTATGTATTACTCGTGCACTCACTGTAGTTGTCTCGCCGTGCTGCACTATTTGCATATAGTGGCCACTCATGCCAGAGTAGCATCTGCTCCATTTGCACACTGATTGAGGAGTATCTGTAACATTTGCACAACCATTGTCCCAGATTATCGCAGTACTCGTCACTTTAAACCGCATACACTCCTTGAAGTCTCAGTGCCCTTTGCACAATGGTCATTGCACCGGACTATTGCGTTATTAGCCATTCGAACTGAGGACTCTGCATCTTTTTGCACAATTGTTGTTTTTTGTCAATGTCTTTATGTCTCCAAAGTGTTCTGTAAATTGACTGTCTGTTGTACTAGAGCGGCTCCAACTACCGGAGACAAATTCCTTGTGTGTTTTGGACATACTTGGCAAATAAAGATGATTCTGATTCTGATTCTGATTCTGATATATATATTACGTGTGCTTTTTTATTGTGAAAGTCTAGACGCGCGGTTGTGTTGGCGGTGCGGCTTGACGGTGGTCGTCAGTGACAGAGTGCAGACCCTCATCAGTCTGCTTCACTCCACATCACAGCTCTGAAAATAGCAGCATCCTCCACGTGCGCCGCAACCGTCGCACTTGTGTCGCGATAAGCCGCCATTGTGTGTCGTCATTGTGTGAGTGTGTCAAGTTGAACGCAACAAAAGGGAAAGTTTTTTCACCTTTAATCCATCCTGATCCCACAGCGACACTCACTTGGCATCCCAGGGTTATTCTGATATAGAGCGGGCACTCCGAATGTAAGGTTGTCGGCAGGAGAGGGAGAGGAAAATGTCCTGTAAGATGTATGTAGCATGGTTAGCTTAGCATCGGCTTAATTCGTTAACTTGCAACTAAGTCTGGACTCCAGAACGGTTGCCCCAAATCTATCATAATGGTCAAACAGGCCCATTGTGTTTCAGGCAACATTACATTTCCTATCCTGCAAAATCTGTCTAGCATGCTTAGTTTAGCATCAGCTAAAAATGTTAATTGAATATGGAAGTCCTGTAGATTTCCCAATACTTTTAAAGCTTTTGTGCAGATTGATACATTATATAGACAAAATATTAAACCGTGTGGTCAGTTTTCCTTTCCTGTAAGTGTCCCAATACTTTTGGTATTTGGTAACCGAAAGGTTGTCTGAAATCAATCTTATTGGTGAATCGAGATCATCGCATTTCAGGTCATGTGTCCTCTCCTTAAGTTCACTTGAATAAAAACATGTTTGGTTGATCATAGGATCAGCTAAAAACCTAGCTTGTGACTAGCGTCGTAGTCCAGAAAGTTGTCACAAAATGATCAGTAGGGTGGTTGTATTGCAGCTCACCTGTTTCCTCTAAATGTTCATGTGAAAAACCCATTTAGCTTAGCAACATTTGCATCTTAGCATCAGCAAAAAACACTAGCGTCCGACAAGCTCTGTACTCCAGGAAGATTGCCTTAAATCTATCCTATTGACCAATCAGGCCATTGAGTTTCTGATCACGTGTCCTCCTGATTTCATGTGAACAAACTTGAATTTAGCTTAGCAACAGGTTTAGCTTAGCCTCAGCTAAAATCATTAGCTCATGGCAAACTTCGTACTCTTGAGAGAATGTCTCAAATCAATCACATTGCTGAATCAGGCCCATTTTGTTTCAGGTAAAGGATCCCTATTTTTCCAGTTTCGATGTGTCACACTTTAGCTTAGCATCAGCAAAAAACATTAGCCGACAACAATCGTTGAACTCCATGAAAGTTGTTTTACATTAAAGATTGTTGAATCAGGCCCATTGTTTTAAATGTATGCACTTTTTTTGGGGGGTGGGGGGGGTCCAGTATCATGAGCGTATCACTTCAGCTTTGCGTCAGCTGAAAAGATTATCTTAGTACGCTATGAAGTTTGTTTCAAATCTATCACACTGGCGAAACGGGCCATTTCGTGTTGTGTGTGAGCGCCTGAATTTTATGTAAAAACCATAAACGTGTTTAGCTTTCCATCAGCTAAAAACATTAGCTTGTGACCGTCTTCGTTCTCCAGAAGGGTTGTCTGAAATTGAAGATATTGGTGATCAGCCCTATTGTGATAGAAGTCGCGTGTCCAGGCATAAATTTCATGTGTACAACATCTTTAGTTTAGCATCGGCTAAAAATGTTAGCTCTCTGCTAACTTTGTACTTCAGGAAGGTTGTCTCATATCAATCATATCAGAGAATCCGGCCCATTGTGTTTCATGCGTCCCTAAATTTCCTATCCTCCAATATGTGTGTAACACTTTATTTTAGCATAGCATAAGCTAAAAAGATTGCTTATTATTACAGTAGTCCCCAAAAGTCCCGCCTGCTCATCCGTGTCCAACTCGGAATGTTGTGACTTGTGTCGTCCTTGTTGCCGACATGCCAGTCTGTCATCAGCTCACACTAAAAAAACACTTCTCGCCGTCTTCTCGCAGGACCTGATGAGAACCAAAATGTTTTGATGGACCTGGAGACTTTTTATCAGGATGGAATTCCTTCGGCTACTTCGCCGCCCTGAGGGCCTTCATTCCTGCGATAAGCGCTGGACCCAACACATACTAACTGTCCTCTAAACACACACGCAAGTACAAAGTGTCCTATTCTTTTTGTGTTTTCAATAGTGGTTCACTTCTTTTTGCACTTGGAAGTTGGTGCTAATTTCACTCGGCAACAGATTATTTCCATTATTATTATTATTTATACATCATTTCCTTCTTTCATACCACCCTTGTTTTCTCCCTTCCTTCCTTCATTTCATACATCCTATTTCCTTCCTTCCTCTCTTCCAGCTTTCTTTCCTAACTTCCTTTCAGCCATCCTTTTTCCCTTCATTCCTTCCCCCCTTAACCAAGTGAATTTAAAAAGTGTAAACCTACGGTACTTTTTTATTTTGCTTCTTAATTTCACCCGTGTACACTATTGTATTACATTTTACTACTATCTGTGGTGAACTTCTTTAACACTTGAAAAATGAGACGTTACGTTGTCCCTATATTTAAGATAGTGCTTGTTTACTTTTGACAGGGGTTAACCTATTTTTATAGTAATATGACAGTAAAGAGTGTTACATTTTGACTTAAAACACTTAGTAAAGGTTTTGCAATGGCACGGTTAAATCCAGAATTTTTTTTGTGTGTGTTAGTCAAAAAAAAAAAAAAAAAAAAAAAAAGCAAAGATTGTATTTTAGTAGCGTCACGATGAGCTGCAACACAGGAATAATTATACTCCATTTGTAGCGCGGCTAGAGAGAAATAGACACACACACACGCAACAAAACGCCTCCTCAGTATTTACATGAGAGGGGGTTTGGGGGAGTTGGGGGTCTTCTCATGAGAAATGTCAAATAAAACAGCGTAACCATGGCGACAGCTACACACGGAGCAACTCTCTCGTTAGTGGTCGTCTACCACTGTGCTCCCTCTTTTCTACCCGCACACTGTCAAAATGATAACAGCTAAACACCACCATATGGACCTTTATGTCATTCCACTCACAAGCATACAGGCCACTTCACCTAGCACTATCTCATGCATTTTCTCATGTATTTTCCAACATGCCAGTGCATGAGAGCACATTTTGATTTCTTCTATTAGAGCTGGTTAGATGTCTGTTGAAGTTTTCGGTCAAAACTTGAGTAATTTAATGTGATTAGTGCTTGTTTTAGACACCAAGTGGCGCTGATGGAACACTCATATTAATTATCGTATTTTCTTTTTTGTTTTGTTTTACTAAAAGAAAACATTTTTAGCATCCCAAAATTCTAATGAGAGCAATAGATGTTATTCTGGTGCTCGAAATTAATAAATGGATAACTATATTTTGTCTGTTGGTAACAATGATGGAAGAAAAATATGAAACTGTGATAATAGGACACAATAACCTGTTTTTTGGAAACAACCCCCGCAACCAACAAATTACAGTAAGTTGTCATGAAGGAACAGATAAAATCTGTTAGTGCACAGTGGTTCAGTCCTTGATGACCTGAAAAGAGTACAAAATACAAATTACATGAAATTAAGAAAGAATACAATTAGCTAACATCAAACTAAATTAAATGAAGTAAAATAAAATGAGCTAAAATGAAATAAAATGAGCTAAAATAAAATAAGCTACAGTTTTAACAACTATCAAATCAACTTAAGAAATTAATATTAGCTTAAATTGAATAAAAGAAAATTAAAATCAAATCAAATACAATTCAATAAAATATAATAAACCAATAAAATCAGCTATACTACGACTACTATTACCACTACTATTAATAATAATAATAATAAATAGCTATAAAACTAAATGCATACATAAATACATGAAACATAATTAGCTAAAGCTAAAACAAAATTAAATTACCTTACATAATATTTAAAAAATGAATTAAATGAGCTAAAATACAGTGTATAAAATGTCATAGAATTGCATTAAAAAAAATAAATGCCTAACATAAAATAAATAAATAAAGTCAAACTAGCTAAAATAAAGTGAAATGAAATAAAATTAAATTAAACCTCAATAAAATAAAATAAAATACAATCTTTACATTCGGGAGAAAATGGGGGAACAACAGGAGCAAAACACAACGAAGCTCCATTGCCCCCTAGCGGGGAAATGTGAGCAGTGCAAAGTGTTGTCATACTGTACCTCCCCATCTTTGTGGTCCACAGTGTGCACCGGGATGCTCCTCTTCACCGCCTTTGCCCTTCTGCGGGACAAATTAGGAGGTAAAATTTACAGTCAGATGAGACACTTCAAAATGATTTACATGAATGAAACGCTCAACCTTTTGTGATCAACTTCTGTATTTTTTGTATTGCACTCTGGTGGCCATTTTTTTTTTTTTGGGGGTGACAATTTATTGCAAAATACAGCCTTTTTGTGGTCAACCATTGCATGTTGTGCACTAATAGTGCATTTTTTTGTGACAATATATTAAATGTTTTGCATCAAAAAAACAATTTTGTGAACAAATACTGCTATATTTGTTATGACAATATGCAGTATAATCTTTTGCCAAAATACAACTTTTTGTGGTCAACATTGCATTTTGTGCACTAAATATTTTTTGGGGTGACAATATATTGCATTTTTTCAAAAAGGATGATGTTTTGATACCTCTAAAATGCGTGTTGCAGGAGCTATGGAAGGGAAGAGCAATCCTGAAAGGGGGAATAGATCCGGTAGTCGTGAATATGCAAATTACCAAACAAATCAAAGGTTTGCTAGACAACAGTCCCCACCTGTTCTCCACTCCATCCAGTAGCTTCCAGTAGGTGGTGATCTCCATATCCAGGGCCAGCTAGACCTTGAGGAGGTCCTGGTACTCCCGGAGGTGTCGGCCCATCTCCTCCTTCAGATCGTTGCGCTCTTCCTGCAGGCGTCTCGCCAGGTCCCGGTGGGCGGCCGACGTGGCTGAGAAGCGGTCGTCCATCTCCCTGAGCTGATGTTTCAGAGACTTGTTCTGGAACATATCAGCCCAGGTCACTTTTTTGGGCAACTCTTGCGTTTGCTACAAAATGTGGCACGTTTGTGGCCAAATATTATTATTATTATTTATGTATTTAATTATTTGTTTAGAATAGAGAATTTAGGTTGGTAAAGTATTGCATATTTATGACAAAATACTACTTTCTGTGGTCGACTATTAGATTGTTTTGTAGGGATAAAGTATAATATTTTATGACCAAATATTGCACTTTTGTGCCCAAATAAAAAAATGTCACAATATGCGGTTAACAATGACATTTTTGTGCACAAACATTGCCCTTTTGTGGCCAAATATACTATTTTTGTACCAAAATACAAACATTTGTCATCAGCAATTGTTTTTGTGCACAAACATTGCACTTCATGACGCAATTATTTTAGTTCTAAATTTTGTGTGGTTAACGATTATATTTTTTATGAACAAATATATTGCACTTTTTTAGTAAAACTGCATTTCTTGTGCCAAAATTCAACATTTTCTTTTTGCACTTCTAAGGCTAACTATACTGGGTTTTTTTTGGTCAATATAAAACATTTTTGTGCCAAAACACAATTTATGTGTTGAGCTATTAAATTTTGAGCACAAATATTGCAATTCTGTGGCCAAATACACCATTATTAGGCCCCAAAAATCAACTATTGCATTTAGTACACATACATTGGCCTTTTGAGGTCAGATATAGTATTTACGTAAGAAGAATCAACTTTCTGTTGTGAACTATTTCATCTTTGTCGACAAATATTGGCCTTTTTGTTTATTATTTGTCTTGTTTTCAGACATTTGTGGACTCACAGTTCCTGTGAGCGCCTCCAGGTCGCAGGTGACCACTTGGACCTGCTGTCGGTGCTCATTGGCCTCCTGCTTGGCTTGCCGTAAGGCCTGAGCGTTACGATTGGCTGCCTCTGTCAAGTCGGTAAACTGTGCAAGCAAACAGCTTGTCAATGTCGGTTTGCATGTGCTTTTGTGTGTATGTGTGTGTGTTATACGACCTTGGAGCGGTACCACTTCTCTGTGTCGAGCCTGTGGAAGGAGGCCATGCGCTCATATTGGACCCAGATGTCCCTCAGCGCAACGGTCAGGTCAGGTTTGGACAGGTCCACGTCCATATACACCTGCCGGGCCAGGATCTGCTCCTGCAGTTCATGCAGCTCCTAAGGAAGCAAGAAACATTCAAATGTCTACCGCGGAAATTTTATCCAAAAAGAACAAGATTGCGTAGATTACAGCATATCATGGATTTTTAAGTGGTCATTTTTTTTTATGGGCTTTTACAGTACACAGGCAAGACCGAATTCAGAGTGTGTGTCTTCTGTGTACTACCATGTCGTGACTCAACATGCCGGGGAGCACTGAGGTCTAATATGTAGAGTCTTAGAGTAATAGAGTACTAATGTAGAGTATTTAAGAGCAAGAACAAGAGGCAGAGAAGGTCCCCAACTAATACAGTAGTCCGCACCAGTAATAGTTGTTCCCACAGAGCAGAGAGATATACAGTACGCCTGTGAGTATTGTTGTATGCTGTGTGTGTGTGTTAACGTAGCAGTTGCTTGAACATCTATGCTAATTTCCATTAGCTCATCTATGTTGTTTCACATTATATGTTAGCAGTAAGCTGTCGAACCTTCGTTAGATTAAATGATATGGTTTAGTCGAACATACTGGTGTTTAAATATACAATGTTTTATTCTCTGGTTTTATGTGTCAGTTTTATAGTAAACTTCAACTGGGAATGACAAATAAACAGCTTGAAGCAAGCACGCTTGACCTTTAATTTGGAGAACTGTGGCAAGCGAGTCTTTTTGTTTCCTTTAAATCATGTTAGACGATAGTCTCCAATTTCTTGACAGGGAAATAGTGAGAACAGGTGATAAGGAACCCTTTAAATAGGTTTAAATGCGTTTGAAGTGTGTGGGAAATAAATAAATAAAAAATCTACTGTATTAATTTTTTGGTATAGTCTCTCTATATTGCGGATTTTCACGTATCGCGGGTGCATCCCCCACAATAAACGGGTTCACTGTATTCCCATTCCTACCGCCTCGTGGAGCTTCTTCAGAAAGTTCATCTCATCCTGCAGGGCTTTCACCTTCCTCTCCAGCTGAAGGCGATTGAGGGTCGCTTCATCCACATTCTGTGCCACCAACAAACGCACATATTTATATATACATAACAATTAGACATCAAATAAATGTAATGTAATCACCTGTCTGTAGGCACTGAGATTGTTCTCTGCATCTGGCCGCAGACTCATTTCGTCTTGCAACCATAGAAAAGCAAATAGAATTGCAGAATTAAATAGAAAAAAATAATAATCTATCAATACACACAGTATGTTCAAAAGAATATGGATACCGACGAAGTGAAAAGTGCCCACATGGCCCAAGACTTTAGTCCATGTCATGAAGGCCTACATCAAGAAATACAATATGGACAAAGGTATTGGGACACCTACAGCAGGTAAAGATTGGCATGTAGCTCAATACCTTTGTTCATCGATGCACACAATACAGACAAAAGTACTGGGACACGTGATATTGATCAATACTTTTGAACATGTGTTCATTGTGCAGGGTGTTGGGACCCAAAACTGCTTTCATCCTGATCTGATCCAGGTTGAGCATTGGGTCACTGTCAACACTCAAAATCCCATTGAACATTGTCTAATCTGTTCACAATCATTTTGTAAGTGTCCCAACACTTTTGAAAATATTGTCCTCATGGATAGATGTACTAGATGGACAAAGGTATTGGGCCATGTGGTCACCTTTGACTTTACTGTAGGCATCATCCCAATACTTTTGAAAATGGTGTGTATGTAGTGCTGGGTGTCAGAAGCCAAAAACTGTTTTAATTGAGATCTAATCCACTTTGGCAACAGTGTAAACCAAATATCTAAATCCCCATAGAACATTGTTCAAGCTGATCAGATCATGTTGTCATTTGTTGATCATCTTTATTTGATATAATTTTCACAAAATGTGGTTGATCTGGATCAAACTTCTTTCTTTCAGATGTCAAGATGAAAAATGTGGACTCGTTTGATAATGTTTGAGCCTTGGTGGAGGTCTCTTGTTTTTGTCATGGTGAAATTAGACCATTTGATTGTCTGATTTCAGAGCAGGAGTGAGAAGGAGAATGCGGCCACAAGATACATTCCCACGGGATGGAATTCATACATGTATGAATTCCATGACGTATTTCTTGGAGAACTCGGAAAAACAAGCTTCGTAATCTCAATGTCAGCGTGACTGTGGGAGATCTGCTTTATGCTCTCTTTTGTAGAGTAGAGGGCTCCGAGGGGGGTGTGGGGGGTGGCATTGTTGTGTTCCACTCGTTCTTCTATACTAGGACAATGGGAGAGGGGCGGTCCAGTCATGGATCAGGTTGGCAAAAAGGGTGGGGTGGGGGGGGCTCTGCATTCCAACCAATGTGAGAGTAAAACAAATCTGCATAAATATTCTGCATTGTACCATAAAGTGACTTTTTATTTTAAAGTAACATAAAGAGAGTCATTGAGATCTAGTGAAGCTGACCTGTTTTGAAGCGTCAACGTTGGCCTCCATGTTGCCCGTGTCCATCTCTCAGCGGTCCTTGTCCGCGCCGAGCTTGTCCGCTCGCTTCCTCAGTTGCGCCCGGAACACATCTGCCGCCCAGCCGGGCCCCGCGGCCCCGGTCTGCTGCAGCTGGGCCGCCAGCCCTTGTTCTGCTGCTCCAGAGCTCGAACCTTCTCCAGGAAAACGGCCAGGCGGCGGTTCAGTTCAGTCATCTCCATCTTCTCGTTCACGCGCGTCTGCTTGCAGCGAGCCTTCAGTGCCAAATCGGCGGAGAAGTCCAGGCGCTGGGCGAGGGGCCCGCAGATGGCGCGGGAAGTCCCGTAAAGGGAGAGGGTCCTGACGTGGACCCCTAGGGTGCCGCTGGATGCTTGGAAACGCATACTGCATTGCACTCCATTCTCCATGGTGGAACCTGAGCACAAATGAAGCTTTTATGGTGTTTGGCGGGGGGATAGTGGGGCTGATGGCGGTTTATGAGGTGGGGGGGGGGGGGGGGGGGGGAGGGGTTGAGCAGAGGGGTGTCAGTGAAAGGGTCAAAAAAAGGTTAAATGTTAAAAAAAAAAAAAAAAGGTTTACATGGAATAGGGTTTTCAATTAGGGTTTCAAGCTAGAGTTAGGGTTTCAAACAAGGGCTAGTGTTTCAATTAGGTTTTCAAAGAGGAGTTAGGATTTTAAACTAGGTTTTCAAAAAAGAGTTACGACTTTTCGGAAGATTAGACCCTAAAACCTTATTTTGATATCCTGACCTAGGGTTGAAATCCAAATGCTGACATGAAACTTTGTTTGAAACTATCATCTGAAGCTTTAACCCGGACATGAAACCCTCACCCTGACTTGAAAGCCTAACTGAGGGTTAACCCTAAATTGAAACCCTAACCCAAAGCTAAAACCCTAACTTCAAAAGATTAACAATATCTTCAAAGCATTATTTTAAATCCTAATGCTGATTTGAAACCCTAACCCGGGGTTAAAACCTCAATTTGAAACTCAAAGCCTTGTTTGAAACACTTAAACCGGCCTTGTCATGTCACACAGGTGCACTTGTTTCGCTCACCTTAGGACATCACCAAGGGAGCACTTGTTTCGCCGTAACACTTGGCTGAAGAATGAAGTGTTACGGTAGCCTTGTAAATTTTGACATCCACAAACGCTGCAGCTCAAACACAATTTTATGTTATTAAAAATATAAGACACATTTAGGCAAGACACTTCCCAAATCTATTTATTTCTAGAAGGCACTTTGTATACATAAAAAGACATAAAAGTCATTAAACTCTGCTTTCTGTAAAATACATTTTGACTTTGCACTGCAAGTCCCGTCATGATACAAAATAGGTAAACATAAACATGCATGAAGATATAGAAACATCTAAACTAGCTCATGCTCATTGTTCAACCCAAGTTTTTTGTTTTTTTTGTTTTAGCATTTTAGCATTAGCATGAAGATTCCGCATTCAATAATTAGTCACAACATTAGGTACACCTGCGAATGATGATAATAATAATGATAATACAGCTGCGCCTTGAGATATGAGTGACTCGACTTCAGGGTTTTCGAGGTACGAGCAGTCATTCAGATGATTTTTGGCTTTGACTTGGGAGCGCAAACGTGAGATATGAACGCCGTATGGTGGCAGCGAACTCAACTCGCTTCAATAATATTATAGTGCTATTTTCCCTCTTTAATATGCACACAGAATTAAACTCGTATCTCAAGACACCACCGTAAGAGTAATTTTTGATTGACACTACCTGTAGTATTTTGATAATTTGCTACAATGGGGAAAGAAAATACTAGGACCTGCTATCAGTAAGATGACAACCACAACACCTAAAAAAATACAAAAATAAATAATTATCATTAAAAATAAGTGTATTTAGATTTTCATTGAAATACACAATACAAAATGTTTTATATATATACCTTTTATATACTGTTATAAAAAAACAAATTAAAACTTTTTTTTTTTTTTTTAATATTAATCTATCCATCCATCCATCTTCTGAGCCGCTTCTCCTCACTAGGGTCGCGGGCGTCCTGGAGTCTATCCCAGCTATCATCGGGCAGGAGGCGGGGTACACCCTGAACTGGTTGCCAGCCAATCGCAGGGCACATAGAAACAACCAACCATTCGCACTCACAGTCACACCTACGGGCAATTTAGAGTCTCCAATTAATGCATGTTTTTGGGATGCAGGAGGAAACCGGAGTGCCTGGAGAAAACCCACGCAGGCATGGGAAGAACATGCAAACTCCATACAGAGGGGGGCCGGGGATTGAACCCGGGTCCTCAGGACTGTGAGGCTGACGCGCTAACCAGTCTTCCACCGTGCCGCCAATATTAATCTAGTATATGTCAATTATATATATATTATATATGAATGTATGTCTACATCATACTTTTTAATTTGAATTATACAAATAAAAATAAAAATATAAAGATTTTGTTTATTTTTCTATTACTATTGGGATTCTAGATAGCTGTTATATTGATTTTAAAAAATAAAATAAAAATAATAATTACGGTGCAGGTGTACCTAATGTTGTGGCCACTGCACGGACCCCGCCCCAGGTGAACAAAGTCGTCATTTGGCTCAACCAAAAAACCTTCACATGCTCTTGAATTACATCTGAAAAGCAAGAAAGGAAAATGTATTTTAAAATGTCTATTTTTAACAATGTCATCCGATTGTCTTTGAAATGCAGAATTAACATTTTGTTTGTGCCCCCAAACAGAACTCGGCCAGCCAGAGTTTGTTTCCTGCGTGAAATTAAAAAGAAACAGGATTGCAAGTCTGCAAAACCAGCTGCTTTCAACTCATTCTTTGTCAAAACAACACCAACTAGAATACAAAAAAATATATATAAAAAATATGAAATCCAAGTGAACTGGCACAGGGGCATAAATTAAAACAAATACAATAAAACAAAAATCACATTTGAAAAAAATCACATTTGAAGTAAATACAAATCAAATTTTTAACATTCATTTTAAAAAGTGCATCTGATTAGATTTACAATTGATTGTTAAAGCTTTGTTCTTGAGGTTTTGACTGCTTTTAACACAGAAATAAAACATAGAAAACTTAACCTCTCATTAAGGTCAATGGTGACTGGTGAGTGGATTTGGCGACAACAACAACAAAGGCAACAACAGTCACTTCCTGGTGACATGGCTCAAAAACAACCTACTGCAAAACACCTTTTCCAACATTAGACAAGCCCCGAAACACAATCAATCATGCACCGATCAATAGTGCATGATGCTTGACTACACACTTTCTGAGACCAATTCTACAACTTGCATTTCTTTCCTTAATACACAACAACAATTTAAAAATAGCTTACAATATATGCGAACAACTATGTGGACAAACGTTTTGGGACACACCACTCATTTGCGCAATCATTGAAAACGCTTGAAACCATAACTACAGGTATGGCTTGAAACCCCACATTGAAAGCTTAACCCAGGCTTGAAACACTAATTTGAAACCAAACCACACCAATGGATAAGTGTCTCAATACCTTTGTCCATACAGTGCACTTTACTTTGAATTTTAAAGGAGCCCATGGGCCAACCGAAAGAGGACAGCATGACATAATCACTCTGCGGCAACTCTTGAAGGCTCTTACGAATGTGGCCTTCGCATTCAAAGAAGAACCAGCGACAGTATTTGGATTTCAACACCCCACCTGCGCGTTTCCACCGGTAGCTCCACAAGCTACACGCGACATCCAGGTTAGCTGTCCGAGAAGGGGTGTCTGAGCAGCTCCTCGGCGCCAGGCCGCAGCTCGGCCTCCACGAAGATACGGCGGACGAAGTCGTGCGCTTGCTCAGAGGTGAGCGGCGGCAGCAGAGGCTTGGTGGGCTGCGTGGCGATCTTGAAGATGGCCGCCATGGCCTCGTACTCGGCCCACGGGGGTTTCTCCGTCAGCATCTCCACTACCGTGCAGCCCAGACTCCTGGAAAGACACACACACACTGATACTTTAGTTTGAAAACCCTACTTTGAAAGCTTAACGCAGGCCTGACACCCGACTTTGAAATCCTAACCTTGTCTTGAAACATCAATTTAAAAACCAAAGACAGACTTGAAGCCTTACATTGAAACACTAACCCTGGATTAAAATTTTACTTTAAAAGCCTAACACAGGCTTGAACCCTACCTTGAAACCCTTACTGTAACTTGAAATCTTTACCCTTGTTTAAAATATGCACCTTGATGTGGCTTAATATCCTCATTTGAAACCCAAACCTTTACTTAAATCTTAACCCTGGTTTAAAACCTTCCTTGGAAACTCTAATCCCTGTTTATAATCCTAAATTGAAACCTTAATTTGAAGCCCGAATCCTTACTTGAAACCCTCACCCTGAATTGGAACCCTGACTCTGGCTTGAAACCCCTAACTAATGCTGGCTTGCAATCTTAATATGAAACCCTGACCCTGGATTTTAAATCCTACTTTGAAAGTCTGACCCTGGCTTGAAACCAGAGTGAGGACCCCTAAACCAGGCTTGTAACCCTCACCCTATTTTGAAAACCGAACTCAGATTGACACTCTGCTTTGAAACCCTAACATTGACTTGAAACCCTAAACCTGGCTTTAAACCCTACTTTAAAACCTTAACCCTGATTTGAAACTCTCCTTTAAAACTCTAACCCTGGTTTGAAGCCCTACTTGTAAACCCTAATCCTTGACTGTCCCCATCCAACACAGATACATTATTAAGAAGATGTCAGAAACAGTGCTTATGCAACTAAATATTGTACATTTTGCATTGTGGGCTGACATTTCTTTAAAAAAAAAAAAAAAAAAAAAAAGTCTGTTGCGTGTGAACTCACCAGATGTCGGCCTTCCTGCCGTAGCCTTCCCCGCTAATGACTTCCGGGCTCATCCAGTAGGGGGTGCCGGTCACAGAGCGTATACCAGTTCCAGACATGCAGATGGTCTGCAGACGCTTGCTGGCCCCAAAGTCACCAAGCTTGACGTTGCCCTCCGAGTCGCGCAGAATGTTGGCTCCTAAGAGTCAAATGTACGTCGCCATCATTCTACATTTGGTACCGTGAAACACAGACGGGTGACTCCAGTCAACACGACTTGACTTGAGTCAGATTTAAGGCGACTTGGGACTTGCCCAACTTATGTAAGACTTGACTTGACCCACCAGTATGCTATAATGCAGAGTGCAGAAGAGCTTTACATTTTCATCCATCCATTTTCTGAGCCGCTTCTCCTCACTCGGGTCGCGGGCATGCTGGAGCCTATCCCAGCTGTCATCGGGCAGGAGGCGGGGTACACCCTGAACTGGTTGCCAGCCAATCGCAGGGCACATAGAAACTAACAACCATTCGCACTCACAGTCATGCCTACGGGCAATTTAGAGTCTCCAATTAATGCATGTTTTTGGGATGTGGGAGGAAACCGGAGTGCCCGGAGAAAACCCACGGAGACACGGGGAGAACATGCAAACTCCACACAGGCGGGGACGGGGATTGAACCCCGCACCTCAGAACTGTGAGGCTGACGCTCTAACCAGTCATCCACCGTGCCGCCAGCTTTACATTTTGATTCATGAATTAGATTTTTAATAAAATAGTGAAAAAGAAAAAGGTAACATGTAAGTTTCAAAACTCAAAGATGAGAAACACAGTAACTACAACATCTAACTTTTTCAGTCACTCTAAACCCAATAAAGACAGGTAAGCTACGTTAATATTATTACGGCTTACTGAGAAGTGGCTTGTGAACGTCTCCATGTACTATATATCCGTATGTCTGTACAATACTGCCCCAAGGTGGCCAAGGCGCGCACACCAAAAGCAGCAGCAGAATGTTCATAGAATTAAAGCAAGCAATTCTTTCCATTCTATTTAATTATGTCATTAGTCTGTTTTTTTAATAAAATACGACATTACAGAGCGCTATTTTCCTTATCAAAAAACATTACAAACATTTTTTGGGGGGTGGCAGCAGAGAACAGATTAATGGCAGTTCCATTCACTTCAATGAGGAAAAACGATTTGAGACAGTATTGTTTGGAGTGCTGAGCGTATTCATGTAACCAATTCAACTTGTATCTCAAGGCACCACTGTCCAGATAGAGTGCAAAGTGTTTGATTTGATTTAACCCAAGTAACGACTTGAGTGGACTTGATTGAAATTTAGGAGGGATGCCACTTGTCTTGCTTGATTTTTGCCTCAGTCCCTTGGGACCTGCTTGAAACTTGTAGGTTAAGACTTGTGACTTACTCCCACCACTGCCGTGAAAGAAAATGGTTTACCTTTGATGTCCCTGTGCACAATCATGTTGCTGTGCAGGTAGGACATTCCCTCCAAAATCTGACGGGTGTACTTCCGGGTCACGTGCTCCGTCAGCGCCCCGTAAGCCTTCAGCTGGTCTTTGACAGAGCCCTGACAGGAAGCAAGACATTACATTACATTAGCAACGTGACAGGTGAACGCTATCTTTGTGGAATTTTCTAAAAAAAACATGGAATGAGCACTTCAAACACCTTTAAAATCCTCCCTAACAAATAAATTGAGGGGCAAAAAAAATATTGATTAATAAAGTACATGACCTTATTCTACTGCCCACACTGCTCTTCTCATGAATAATGTTCAATTCGTGCTATTTAAGTTTGAGTTTTTAGGGCAAGTGACGCACTTTGAAACATCACGGTAATTTTGATGTGTCGACTTGGAGAACCCCCCGTACAAGCTTAATGGGGGATATTTTTAGCTGAAAATTGTCAGCCAATCAGAGAAGGGAATCCCCGAGTAGCAGACGAACCGAACCCAAAGGGTCCAGGAGATATGTTGAGAAATAATGAAGTTATACTGTTTTACTCTAATTTGAAGGCATTTTGTGACCAGATTTTCTCTAGGCAATATCAAATAAAAAAACATTCCCTAAAGAGGCCATGTTTTCAGACAAGAAAATCTATTTCTCCGGATCCCATAGTCCGATTTTAAAAATTCTTAGTGGTTGAAGTGGCCATTCCAAAAAGACTCATCATTCTGACAGACTGTCATTTTTAGGAAATCTTGTCACGTTGCTACTTACATCCATGGAACCATGGAAACTAGGAACTACATCTGTAATGTATTTTCATTGTAGCATTAGGATAATCCATCGCTACCAAACGAATATCCTGCTTAGGGAATAGTGCAAGTGGAAGTCCCAAGAACTTCGTGACTGGAGCTTGAAGTGGAAATATTTTAAGAGGCTCGACCAGCTGCCACTGATCTGATTGTAACCTTTTGGCTAACTAAAAGTTCCTGAAACTGTAGGTGGAAAGGTCTTAATGCACATTTCGACCACAGGAACTTTACAATGGAATGCAAAACATTTGGAGGACCATTGTGTGTTTGGACTGCAGGAACTCCTGTCTTAATTTAATTTGGGGGTAATCTATCTGGGCCAAAAGAAGACCCTGACATGTGGGTAGTCTTTTGATTCCTTTTTGTTCCAGGAACTACAAGTACAAAGAACAGTTGTGTTTTTCTTTCAGTTTTCACTTTCCAGGGATTAAAAAAAAAATAATCAGAAGCTGTGGTCTTGCCCAGTGGCGAATACACACTGAGGTGAACTTTGAAAGAGATGCAAGGAAGGAAGAAACCCTAGAAATAAACAAAATCACTTCCCCACTAAAGACACAGCAAATGTTTCTCCCGCTTAAAACATATTTTCACATGTCGTAATTATTTCGACAAGCCTGCAAGTTGGCATAAAGAACATAAAGAGGAACATTTGCTCACCCCGGGCATGTACTCCATGAAGATAGTGAGGGTCCTTTCGTTCCGGTCCCTCAGGCAGCCGTAGTACTGCACGATG